>NC_064925.1:592748900-593052483 GCF_023897955.1 Schistocerca gregaria
AACGGGAGTATGTGAAAAGTGTTCGTATGTAGTGAAAACCTGAGAAATCCGTCCGTTTTCTTCATTTATTATCGAATCGACTTAAAGCCATATCGTTACATTGGCCGCTCTTCTCTCTGAAACGGTTACATTTATCGTCTGCAAAGCTATGTCGCGTGCTGCGGTATGCAGAGACCCTGTAAGCAAAATAGCAGAACACAGAAGATGCTTCTAAGTTGATGTTATAGCCAGTAAGAAGCAGTACAATTCAACTTTTACTTCTCGATTATTCACTTTTTACCCTTCTTTGGTGCCTTGGGCATGGGCTAGGACCCTAAGATTTTGCATGAGAGGAGGACTAGCAGCTGCGTTGAACGGGAGTATGTGAAAAGTGTTCGTATGTAGTAAAAACCTGAGAAATCCGTCCGTTTTCTTCATTTATTATCGAATCGACTTAAATCCATATCGTTACATTGGCCGCTCTTCTCTCTGAAACGGTTACATTTATCGTCTGCAAAGCTATGTCGCGTGCTGCGGTATGCAGAGACACTAAAAGCAAAATAGTAGAAAACAGAAGATGCTTCTAGGTTGATGTTATAGCCAGTAACAAGCAGTACAATTCAACTTTTAGTTCTCGATTATTCACTTTTTACCTTTCTTTGGTGCCTTGGGCATGAGCTAGGACCCTAAGATTTTGCATGAGAGGAGGACTAGCAGCTGCGTTGAACGGGAGTATGTGAAAAGTGTTCATATGTAGTAAAAACCTGAGAAATCCGTCCGTTTTCTTCATTTATTATCGAATCGACTTAAAGCCATATCGTTACATTGGCCGCTCTTCTCTCTGAAACGGTTACATTTATCGTCTGCAAAGCTATGTCGTGTGCTGCGTTATGCAGAGACACTAAAAGCAAAATAGTAGAACACAGAAGATACTTCTAAGTTGATGTTATAGCCAGTACGAAGCAGTACAATTCAACTTTTAGTTCTCGATTATTCACTTTTTACCCCTCTTTGGTGCCTTGGGCATGAGCTAGGACCCTAAGATTTTGCATGAGAGGAGGACTAGCAGCTGCGTTGCACGAGAGAATGTGAAAAGTGTTCATATGTAGTAAAAACCTGAGAAATCCGTCCGTTGTCGTCATTTGTTATCGAATAAAAATAAAGCCAGATCGACACATTGGCCGCTTTTCTCTCTGAAACGGTTACATTTATCGTCTGCAAAGCTATGTCGCGTGCTGCGGTATGCAGAGACACTAAAAGCAAAATAGTAGAACACAGAAGATGCTTCTAAGTTGATGTTATAACCAGTAAGAAGCAGTACAATTCAACTTTTAGTTCTCGATTATTCACTTTTTACCCTACTTTGGTGCCTTGGGCATGGGCTAGGACCCTAAGATTTTGCATGAGAGGAGGACTAGCAGCTGCGTTGAACGGGAGTATGTGAAAAGTGTTCATATGTAGTAAAAACCTGAGAAATCCGTCCGTTTTCTTCATTTATTATCGAATCGACTTAAAGCCATATCGTTACATTGGCCGTTCTTCTCTCTTAAACGGTTACATTTATCGTCTGCAAAGTTATGTCGCGTGCTGCGGTATGCAGAGACACTAAAAGCAAAATAGTAGAACACAGAAGATGGTTCTAAGTTGATGTTATAGCCAGTAAGAAGCAGTACAATTCAACTTTTAGTTCTCGATTATTCACTTTTTACCCTTCTTTGGTGCCTTGGGCATCAGCTAGGACCCTAAGATTTTGCATGAGAGGAGGACTAGCAGCTGCGTTGCACGGGAGAATGTGAAAAGTGTTCATATGTAGTAAAAACCTGAGAAATCCGTTAGTTGTCGTCATTTGTTATCGAATAAAAATAAAGCCAGATCGACACATTGGTCGCTTTTCTCTCTGAAACGGTTACATTTATCATCAGCAAAGCTATGTCGCGTGCTGCGGTATGCAGAGACACTAAAAGCAAAATAGTAGAACACAGAAGATGCTTCTAAGTTGATGTTATAGCCAGTAAGAAGCAGTACAATTCAACTTTTAGTTCTCGATTATTCACTTTTTACCCTTCTTTGGTGTCTTGGGCATGAGCTAGGACCCTAATATTTTGCATGAGAGGAGGACTAGCAGCTGCGTTGAACGGGAGTATGTGAAAAGTGTTCATATGTAATAAAAACCTGAGAAATCCGTCCGTTTTCTTCATTTATTATCGAATCGACTTAAAGCCATATCGTTACATTGGCCGCTCTTCTCTCTGAAACGGTTACATTTATCGTCTGCAAAGCTATGTCGCGTGCTGCGGTGTGCAGAGACACTAAAAGCAAAATAGTAGAACACAGAAGATGCTTCTAAGTTGATGTTATAGCCAGTAAGAAGCAGTACAATTCAACTTTTAGTTCTCGATTATTCACTTTTTACCCTTCTTTGGTGCCTTGGGCATGAGCTAGGACCCTAAGATTTTGCATGAGAGGAGGACTAGCAGCTGCGTTGAACGGGAGTATGTGAAAAGTGTTCGTATGTAGTAAAAACCTGAGAAATCCGTCCGTTTTCTTCATTTATTATCGAATCGACTTAAAGCCATATCGTTACATTGGCCGCTCTTCTCTCTGAAACGGTTACATTTATCGTCTGCAAAGCTATGACGCGTGCTGCGGTATGCAGAGACCCTGTAAGCAAAATAGCAGAACACAGAAGATGCTTCTAAGTTGATGTTATAGCCAGTAAGAAGCAGTACAATTCAACTTTTACTTCTCGATTATTCACTTTTTACCCTTCTTTGGTGCCTTGGGCATGGGCTAGGACCCTAAGATTTTGCATGAGAGGAGGACTAGCAGCTGCGTTGAACGGGAGTATGTGAAAAGTGTTCGTATGTAGTAAAAACCTGAGAAATCCGTCCGTTTTCTTCATTTATTATCGAATCGACTTAATGCCATATCGTTACATTGGTCGCTCTTCTCTCTGAAACGGTTACATTTATCGTCTGCAAAGCTATGTCGCGTGCTGCGGTATGCAGAGACACTAAAAGCAAAATAGTAGAAAACAGAAGATGCTTCTAGGTTGATGTTATAGCCAGTAAGAAGCAGTACAATTCAAATTTTAGTTCTCGATTATTCACTTTTAACCCTTCTTTGGTGCCTTGGGCATCAGCTAGGACCGTAAGATTTTGCATGAGAGGAGGACTAGCAGCTGCGTTGCACGGGAGAATGTGATAAGTGTTCATATGTAGTAAAAACCTGAGATATCCGTCCGTTGTCGTCATTTGTTATCGAATAAAAATAAAGAAATATCGACACATTGGCCGCTTTTCTCTCTGAAACGGTTACATTTATCGTCTGCAAAGCTATGTCGCGTGCTGCGGTATGCAGAGACACTAAAAGCAAAATAGTAGAACACAGAAGATGCTTCTAAGTTGATGTTATAGCCAGTAAGAAGCAGTACAATTCAACTTTTAGTTCTCGATTATTCACTTTTTACCCTTCTTTGGTGCCTTGGGCATGAGCTATGACCCTAAGATTTTGCATGAGAGGAGGACTAGCAGCTGCGTTGCACGGGAGAATGTGAAAAGTGTTCATATGTAGTAAAAACCTGAGAAATCCGTCCGTTTTCTACATTTATTATCGAATCGACTTAAAGCCATATCGTTACATTGGCCGCTCTTCTCTCTGAAACGGTTACATTTATCGTCTGCAAAGCTATGTCGCGTGCTGCGGTATGCAGAGACACTAAAAGCAAAATAGTAGAACACAGAAGATGCTTCTAAGTTGATGTTATAGCGTTTAAGAAGCAGTACAATTCAACTTTTAGTTCTCGATCATTCACTTTTTACCCTTCTTTGGTGCCTTGGGCATGAGCTAGGACCCTAAGATTTTGCATGAGAGGAGGACTAGCTGCTGCGTTGAACGGGAGTATGTGAAAAGTGTTCATATGTAGTAAAAACCTGAGAGATCCGTCCGTTTTCTTCATTTATTATCGAATCGACTTAAAGCCACATCGTTACATTGGCCGCTCTTCTCTCTGAAACGGTTACATTTATCATCTGCAAAGCTAAGTCGCGTGCTGCGGTATGCAGAGACACTAAAAGCAAAATAGTAGAACACAGAAGATGCTTCTAAGTTGATGTTATAGCCAGTAAGAAGCAGTACAATTCAACTTTTAGTTCTCGATTATTCACTTTTTAGCCTTCTTTGGTGTCTTGGGCATGAGCTAGGACCCTAAGATTTTGCATGAGAGGAGGACTAGCAGCTGCGTTGAACGGGAGTATGTGAAAAGTGTTCATATGTAGTAAAAACCTGAGAAATCCGTCCGGTTTCTTCATTTAATATCGAATCGAGTTAAAGCCATATCGTTACATTGGACGCTCTTCTCTCTGAAACGGTTACATTTATCGTCTGCAAAGCTATGTCGCGTGCTGCGGTATGCAGAGACACTAAAAGCAAAATAGTAGAACACAGAAGATGCTTCTAAGTTGATGTTATAGCCAGTAAGAAGCAGTACAATTAACTTTTAGTTCTCGATTATTCACTTTTTACCCTTCTTTGGTGCCTTGGGCATGAGCTATGACCCTAAGATTTTGCATGAGAGGAGGACTAGCAGCTGCGTTGAACGGGAGTATGTGAAAAGTGTTCATATGTAGTTAAAACCTGAGAAATCCGTCCGGTTTCTTCATTTAATATCGAATCGAGTTAAAGCCATATCGTTACATTGGACGCTCTTCTCTCTGAAACGGTTACATTTATCGTCTGCAAAGCTATGTCGCGTGCTGCGGTATGCAGAGACACTAAAAGCAAAATAGTAGAACACAGAAGATGCTTCTAAGTTGATGTTATAGCCAGTAAGAAGCAGTACAATTCAACTTTTAGTTCTCGATTATTCACTTTTTACCCTTCTTTGGTGCCTTGGGCATGAGCTATGACCCTAAGATTTTGCATGAGAGGAGGACTAGCAGCTGCGTTGAACGGGAGTATGTGAAAAGTGTTCATATGTAGTAAAAACCTGAGAAATCCGTCCGGTTTCTTCATTTATTATCGAATCGACTTAAAGCCATATCGTTACATTGGCCGCTCTTCTCTCTGAAACGGTTACATTTATCGTCTGCAAAGCTATGTCGCGTGCTGCGGTATGCAGAGACACTAAAAGCAAAATAGTAGAACACAGAAGATGCTTCTAAGTTGATGTTATAGCCAGTAAGAAGCAGTACAATTCAACTTTTAGTTCTCAATTATTCACTTTTTACCCTCCTTTGGTGCCTTGGGCATGAGCTAGGACACTAAGATTTTGCATGAGAGGAGGACTAGCAGCTGCGTTGAACGGGAGTATGTGAAAAGTGTTCATATGTAGTAAAAACCTGAGAAATCCGTCCGTTTTCTTCATTTATTATCGAATCGACTTAAAGCCATATCGTTACATTGGCCGCTCTTCTCTCTGAAACGGTTACATTTATCGTCTGCAAAGCTATGTCGCGTGCTGCGGTGTGCAGAGACACAAAAAGCAAAATAGTAGTACACAGAAGATGCTTCTAAGTTGATGTTATAGCCAGTAAGAAGCAGTACAATTCAACTTTTAGTTCTCGATTATTCACTTTTTACCCTTCTTTGGTGCCTTGGGCATGAGCTAGGACCCTAAGATTTTGCATGAGAGGAGGACTAGCAGTTGCGTTGAACGGGAGTATGTGAAAAGTGTTCGTATGTAGTGAAAACCTGAGAAATCCGTCCGTTTTCTTCATTTATAAACGAATCGACTTAAAGCCATATAGTTACATTGGCCGCTCTTCTCTCTGAAACGGTTACATTTATCGTCTGCAAAGCTATGTCGCGTGCTGCGGTATGCAGAGACCCTGTAAGCAAAATAGCAGAACACAGAAGATGCTTCTAAGTTGATGTTATAGCCAGTAAGAAGCAGTACAATTCAACTTTTAGTTCTCGATTATTCACTTTTTACCCTTCTTTGGTGCCTTGGGCATGGGCTAGGACCCTAAGATTTTGCATGAGAGGAGGACTAGCAGCTGCGTTGAACGGGAGTATGTGAAAAGTGTTCGTATGTAGTAAAAACCTGAGAAATCCGTCCGTTTTCTTCATTTATTATCGAATCGACTTAAATCCATATCGTTACATTGGCCGCTCTTCTCTCTGAAACGGTTACATTTATCGTCTGCAAAGCTATGTCGTGTGCTGCGTTATGCAGAGACACTAAAAGCAAAATAGTAGAACACAGAAGATACTTCTAAGTTGATGTTATAGCCAGTAAGAAGCAGTACAATTCAACTTTTAGTTCTCGATTATTCACTTTTTACCCTTCTTTGGTGCCTTGGGCATCAGCTAGGACCCTAAGATTTTGCATGAGAGGAGGACTAGCAGCTGCGTTGCACGGGAGAATGTGAAAAGTGTTCATATGTAGTAAAAACCTGAGAAATCCGTTAGTTGTCGTCATTTGTTATCGAATAAAAATAAAGCCAGATCGACACATTGGTCGCTTTTCTCTCTGAAACGGTTACATTTATCATCAGCAAAGCTATGTCGCGTGCTGCGGTATGCAGAGACACTAAAAGCAAAATAGTAGAACACAGAAGATGCTTCTAAGTTGATGTTATAGCCAGTAAGAAGCAGTACAATTCAACTTTTAGTTCTCGATTATTCACTTTTTACCCTTCTTTGGTGTCTTGGGCATGAGCTAGGACCCTAATATTTTGCATGAGAGGAGGACTAGCAGCTGCGTTGAACGGGAGTATGTGAAAAGTGTTCATATGTAATAAAAACCTGAGAAATCCGTCCGTTTTCTTCATTTATTATCGAATCGACTTAAAGCCATATCGATACATTGGCCGCTCTTCTCTCTGAAACGGTTACATTTATCGTCTGCAAAGCTATGTCGCGTGCTGCGGTGTGCAGAGACACTAAAAGCAAAATAGTAGAACACAGAAGATGCTTCTAAGTTGATGTTATAGCCAGTAAGAAGCAGTACAATTCAACTTTTAGTTCTCGATTATTCACTTTTTACCCTTCTTTGGTGCCTTGGGCATGAGCTAGGACCCTAAGATTTTGCATGAGAGGAGGACTAGCAGCTGCGTTGAACGGGAGTATGTGAAAAGTGTTCGTATGTAGTAAAAACCTGAGAAATCCGTCCGTTTTCTTCATTTATTATCGAATCGACTTAAAGCCATATCGTTACATTGGCCGCTCTTCTCTCTGAAACGGTTACATTTATCGTCTGCAAAGCTATGTCGCGTGCTGCGGTATGCAGAGACCCTGTAAGCAAAATAGCAGAACACAGAAGATGCTTCTAAGTTGATGTTATAGCCAGTAAGAAGCAGTACAATTCAACTTTTACTTCTCGATTATTCACTTTTTACGCTTCTTTGGTGCCTTGGGCATGGGCTAGGACCCTAAGATTTTGCATGAGAGGAGGACTAGCAGCTGCGTTGAACGGGAGTATGTGAAAAGTGTTCGTATGTAGTAAAAACCTGAGAAATCCGTCCGTTTTCTTCATTTATTATCGAATCGACTTAAAGCCATATCGTTACATTGGCCGCTCTTCTCTCTGAAACGGTTACATTTATCGTCTGCAAAGCTATGTCGCGTGCTGCGGTATGCAGAGACACTAAAAGCAAAATAGTAGAAAACAGAAGATGCTTCTAGGTTGATGTTATAGCCAGTAAGAAGCAGTACAATTCAAATTTTAGTTCTCGATTATTCACTTTTAACCCTTCTTTGGTGCCTTGGGCATCAGCTAGGACCGTAAGATTTTGCATGAGAGGAGGACTAGCAGCTGCGTTGCACGGGAGAATGTGATAAGTGTTCATATGTAGTAAAAACCTGAGAAATCCGTCCGTTGTCGTCATTTGTTATCGAATAAAAATAAAGAAATATCGACACATTGGCCGCTTTTCTCTCTGAAACGGTTACATTTATCGTCTGCAAAGCTATGTCGCGTGCTGCGGTATGCAGAGACACTAAAAGCAAAATAGTAGAACACAGAAGATGCTTCTAAGTTGATGTTATAGCCAGTAAGAAGCAGTACAATTCAACTTTTAGTTCTCGATTATTCACTTTTTACCCTTCTTTGGTGCCTTGGGCATGAGCTATGACCCTAAGATTTTGCATGAGAGGAGGACTAGCAGCTGCGTTGCACGGGAGAATGTGAAAAGTGTTCATATGTAGTAAAAACCTGAGAAATCCGTCCGTTTTCTACATTTATTATCGAATCGACTTAAAGCCATATCGTTACATTGGCCGCTCTTCTCTCTGAAACGGTTACATTTATCGTCTGCAAAGCTATGTCGCGTGCTGCGGTATGCAGAGACACTTAAAGCAAAATAGTAGAACACAGAAGATGCTTCTAAGTTGATGTTATAGCGTTTAAGAAGCAGTACAATTCAACTTTTAGTTCTCGATCATTCACTTTTTACCCTTCTTTGGTGCCTTGGGCATGAGCTAGGACCCTAAGATTTTGCATGAGAGGAGGACTAGCTGCTGCGTTGAACGGGAGTATGTGAAAAGTGTTCATATGTAGTAAAAACCTGAGAGATCCGTCCGTTTTCTTCATTTATTATCGAATCGACTTAAAGCCACATCGTTACATTGGCCGCTCTTCTCTCTGAAACGGTTACATTTATCATCTGCAAAGCTAAGTCGCGTGCTGCGGTATGCAGAGACACTAAAAGCAAAATAGTAGAACACAGAAGATGCTTCTAAGTTGATGTTATAGCCAGTAAGAAGCAGTACAATTCAACTTTTAGTTCTCGATTATTCACTTTTTAGCCTTCTTTGGTGTCTTGGGCATGAGCTAGGACCCTAAGATTTTGCATGAGATGAGGACTAGCAGCTGCGTTGAACGGGAGTATGTGAAAAGTGTTCATATGTAGTAAAAACCTGAGAAATCCGTCCGGTTTCTTCATTTAATATCGAATCGAGTTAAAGCCATATCGTTACATTGGACGCTCTTCTCTCTGAAACGGTTACATTTATCGTCTGCAAAGCTATGTCGCGTGCTGCGGTATGCAGAGACACTAAAAGCAAAATAGTAGAACACAGAAGATGCTTCTAAGTTGATGTTATAGCCAGTAAGAAGCAGTACAATTAACTTTTAGTTCTCGATTATTCACTTTTTACCCTTCTTTGGTGCCTTGGGCATGAGCTATGACCCTAAGATTTTGCATGAGAGGAGGACTAGCAGCTGCGTTGAACGGGAGTATGTGAAAAGTGTTCATATGTAGTAAAAACCTGAGAAATCCGTCCGGTTTCTTCATTTATTATCGAATCGACTTAAAGCCATATCGTTACATTGGCCGCTCTTCTCTCTGAAACGGTTACATTTATCGTCTGCAAAGCTATGTCGCGTGCTGCGGTATGCAGAGACACTAAAAGCAAAATAGTAGAACACAGAAGATGCTTCTAAGTTGATGTTATAGCCAGTAAGAAGCAGTACAATTCAACTTTTAGTTCTCAATTATTCACTTTTTACCCTCCTTTGGTGCCTTGGGCATGAGCTAGGACACTAAGATTTTGCATGAGAGGAGGACTAGCAGCTGCGTTGAACGGGAGTATGTGAAAAGTGTTCATATGTAGTAAAAACCTGAGAAATCCGTCCGTTTTCTTCATTTATTATCGAATCGACTTAAAGCCATATCGTTACATTGGCCGCTCTTCTCTCTGAAACGGTTACATTTATCGTCTGCAAAGCTATGTCGCGTGCTGCGGTGTGCAGAGACACAAAAAGCAAAATAGTAGTACACAGAAGATGCTTCTAAGTTGATGTTATAGCCAGTAAGAAGCAGTACAATTCAACTTTTAGTTCTCGATTATTCACTTTTTACCCTTCTTTGGTGCCTTGGGCATGAGCTAGGACCCTAAGATTTTGCATGAGAGGAGGACTAGCAGTTGCGTTGAACGGGAGTATGTGAAAAGTGTTCGTATGTAGTGAAAACCTGAGCAATCCGTCCGTTTTCTTCATTTATTATCGAATCGACTTAAAGCCATATCGTTACATTGGCCGCTCTTCTCTCTGAAACGGTTACATTTATCGTCTGCAAAGCTATGTCGCGTGCTGCGGTATGCAGAGACCCTGTAAGCAAAATAGCAGAACACAGAAGATGCTTCTAAGTTGATGTTATAGCCAGTAAGAAGCAGTACAATTCAACTTTTACTTCTCGATTATTCACTTTTTACCCTTCTTTGGTGCCTTGGGCATGGGCTAGGACCCTAAGATTTTGCATGAGAGGAGGACTAGCAGCTGCGTTGAACGGGAGTATGTGAAAAGTGTTCGTATGTAGTAAAAACCTGAGAAATCCGTCCGTTTTCTTCATTTATTATCGAATCGACTTAAATCCATATCGTTACATTGGCCGCTCTTCTCTCTGAAACGGTTACATTTATCGTCTGCAAAGCTATGTCGCGTGCTGCGGTATGCAGAGACACTAAAAGCAAAATAGTAGAAAACAGAAGATGCTTCTAGGTTGATGTTATAGCCAGTAACAAGCAGTACAATTCAACTTTTAGTTCTCGATTATTCACTTTTTACCTTTCTTTGGTGCCTTGGGCATGAGCTAGGACCCTAAGATTTTGCATGAGAGGAGGACTAGCAGCTGCGTTGAACGGGAGTATGTGAAAAGTGTTCATATGTAGTAAAAACCTGAGAAATCCGTCCGTTTTCTTCATTTATTATCGAATCGACTTAAAGCCATATCGTTACATTGGCCGCTCTTCTCTCTGAAACGGTTACATTTATCGTCTGCAAAGCTATGTCGTGTGCTGCGTTATGCAGAGACACTAAAAGCAAAATAGTAGAACACAGAAGATGGTTCTAAGTTGATGTTATAGCCAGTAAGAAGCAGTACAATTCAACTTTTAGTTCTCGATTATTCACTTTTTACCCTTCTTTGGTGCCTTGGGCATCAGCTAGGACCCTAAGATTTTGCATGAGAGGAGGACTAGCAGCTGCGTTGCACGGGAGAATGTGAAAAGTGTTCATATGTAGTAAAAACCTGAGAAATCCGTTAGTTGTCGTCATTTGTTATCGAATAAAAATAAAGCCAGATCGACACATTGGTCGCTTTTCTCTCTGAAACGGTTACATTTATCATCAGCAAAGCTATGTCGCGTGCTGCGGTATGCAGAGACACGAAAAGCAAAATAGTAGAACACAGAAGATGCTTCTAAGTTGATGTTATAGCCAGTAAGAAGCAGTACAATTCAACTTTTAGTTCTCGATTATTCACTTTTTACCCTTCTTTGGTGTCTTGGGCATGAGCTAGGACCCTAATATTTTGCATGAGAGGAGGACTAGCAGCTGCGTTGAACGGGAGTATGTGAAAAGTGTTCGTATGTAGTAAAAACCTGAGAAATCCGTCCGTTTTCTTCATTTATTATCGAATCGACTTAAAGCCATATCGTTACATTGGCCGCTCTTCTCTCTGAAACGGTTACATTTATCGTCTGCAAAGCTATGTCGCGTGCTGCGGTATGCAGAGACACTAAAAGCAAAATAGTAGAAAACAGAAGATGCTTCAAAGTTGATGTTATAGCCAGTAAGAAGCAGTACAATTCAAATTTTAGTTCTCGATTATTCACTTTTAACCCTTCTTTGGTGCCTTGGGCATCAGCTAGGACCGTAAGATTTTGCATGAGAGGAGGACTAGCAGCTGCGTTGCACGGGAGAATGTGATAAGTGTTCATATGTAGTAAAAACCTGAGAAATCCGTCCGTTGTCGTCATTTGTTATCGAATAAAAATAAAGAAATATCGACACATTGGCCGCTTTTCTCTCTGAAACGGTTACATTTATCGTCTGCAAAGCTATGTCGCGTGCTGCGGTATGCAGAGACACTAAAAGCAAAATAGTAGAACACAGAAGATGCTTCTAAGTTGATGTTATAGCCAGTAAGAAGCAGTACAATTCAACTTTTAGTTCTCGATTATTCACTTTTTACCCTTCTTTGGTGCCTTGGGCATGAGCTATGACCCTAAGATTTTGCATGAGAGGAGGACTAGCAGCTGCGTTGCACGGGAGAATGTGAAAAGTGTTCATATGTAGTAAAAACCTGAGAAATCCGTCCGTTTTCTACATTTATTATCGAATCGACTTAAAGCCATATCGTTACATTGGCCGCTCTTCTCTCTGAAACGGTTACATTTATCGTCTGCAAAGCTATGTCGCGTGCTGCGGTATGCAGAGACACTAAAAGCAAAATAGTAGAACACAGAAGATGCTTCTAAGTTGATGTTATAGCGTTTAAGAAGCAGTACAATTCAACTTTTAGTTCTCGATCATTCACTTTTTACCCTTCTTTGGTGCCTTGGGCATGAGCTAGGACCCTAAGATTTTGCATGAGAGGAGGACTAGCTGCTGCGTTGAACGGGAGTATGTGAAAAGTGTTCATATGTAGTAAAAACCTGAGAGATCCGTCCGTTTTCTTCATTTATTATCGAATCGACTTAAAGCCACATCGTTACATTGGCCGCTCTTCTCTCTGAAACGGTTACATTTATCATCTGCAAAGCTAAGTCGCGTGCTGCGGTATGCAGAGACACTAAAAGCAAAATAGTAGAACACAGAAGTTGCTTCTAAGTTGATGTTATAGCCAGTAAGAAGCAGTACAATTCAACTTTTAGTTCTCGATTATTCACTTTTTAGCCTTCTTTGGTGTCTTGGGCATGAGCTAGGACCCTAAGATTTTGCATGAGAGGAGGACTAGCAGCTGCGTTGAACGGGAGTATGTGAAAAGTGTTCATATGTAGTAAAAACCTGAGAAATCCGTCCGGTTTCTTCATTTAATATCGAATCGAGTTAAAGCCATATCGTTACATTGGACGCTCTTCTCTCTGAAACGGTTACATTTATCGTCTGCAAAGCTATGTCGCGTGCTGCGGTATGCAGAGACACTAAAAGCAAAATAGTAGAACACAGAAGATGCTTCTAAGTTGATGTTATAGCCAGTAAGAAGCAGTACAATTAACTTTTAGTTCTCGATTATTCACTTTTTACCCTTCTTTGGTGCCTTGGGCATGAGCTATGACCCTAAGATTTTGCATGAGAGGAGGACTAGCAGCTGCGTTGAACGGGAGTATGTGAAAAGTGTTCATATGTAGTAAAAACCTGAGAAATCCGTCCGGTTTCTTCATTTATTATCGAATCGACTTAAAGCCATATCGTTACATTGGCCGCTCTTCTCTCTGAAACGGTTACATTTATCGTCTGCAAAGCTATGTCGCGTGCTGCGGTATGCAGAGACACTAAAAGCAAAATAGTAGAACACAGAAGATGCTTCTAAGTTGATGTTATAGCCAGTAAGAAGCAGTACAATTCAACTTTTAGTTCTCAATTATTCACTTTTTACCCTCCTTTGGTGCCTTGGGCATGAGCTAGGACACTAAGATTTTGCATGAGAGGAGGACTAGCAGCTGCGTTGAACGGGAGTATGTGAAAAGTGTTCATATGTAGTAAAAACCTGAGAAATCCGTCCGTTTTCTTCATTTATTATCGAATCGACTTAAAGCCATATCGTTACATTGGCCGCTCTTCTCTCTGAAACGGTTACATTTATCGTCTGCAAAGCTATGTCGCGTGCTGCGGTGTGCAGAGACACAAAAAGCAAAATAGTAGTACACAGAAGATGCTTCTAAGTTGATGTTATAGCCAGTAAGAAGCAGTACAATTCAACTTTTAGTTCTCGATTATTCACTTTTTACCCTTCTTTGGTGCCTTGGGCATGAGCTAGGACCCTAAGATTTTGCATGAGAGGAGGACTAGCAGCTGCGTTGCACGGGAGAATGTGAAAAGTGTTCATATGTAGTAAAAACCTGAGAAATCCGTTAGTTGTCGTCATTTGTTATCGAATAAAAATAAAGCCAGATCGACACATTGGTCGCTTTTCTCTCTGAAACGGTTACATTTATCATCAGCAAAGCTATGTCGCGTGCTGCGGTATGCAGAGACACGAAAAGCAAAATAGTAGAACACAGAAGATGCTTCTAAGTTGATGTTATAGCCAGTAAGAAGCAGTACAATTCAACTTTTAGTTCTCGATTATTCACTTTTTACCCTTCTTTGGTGTCTTGTGCATGAGCTAGGACCCTAATATTTTGCATGAGAGGAGGACTAGCAGCTGCGTTGAACGGGAGTATGTGAAAAGTGTTCGTATGTAGTAAAAACCTGAGAAATTCGTCCGTTTTCTTCATTTATTATCGAATCGACTTAAAGCCATATCGTTACATTGGCCGCTCTTCTCTCTGAAACGGTTACATTTATCGTCTGCAAAGCTATGTCGCGTGCTGCGGTATGCAGAGACACTAAAAGCAAAATAGTAGAAAACAGAAGATGCTTCTAGGTTGATGTTATAGCCAGTAAGAAGCAGTACAATTCAAATTTTAGTTCTCGATTATTCACTTTTAACCCTTCTTTGGTGCCTTGGGCATCAGCTAGGACCGTAAGATTTTGCATGGGAGGAGGACTAGCAGCTGCGTTGCACGGGAGAATGTGATAAGTGTTCATATGTAGTAAAAACCTGAGAAATCCGTCCGTTGTCGTCATTTGTTATCGAATAAAAATAAAGAAATATCGACACATTGGCCGCTTTTCTCTCTGAAACGGTTACATTTATCGTCTGCAAAGCTATGTCGCGTGCTGCGGTATGCAGAGACACTAAAAGCAAAATAGTAGAACACAGAAGATGCTTCTAAGTTGATGTTATAGCCAGTAAGAAGCAGTACAATTCAACTTTTAGTTCTCGATTATTCACTTTTTACCCTTCTTTGGTGCCTTGGGCATGAGCTATGACCCTAAGATTTTGCATGAGAGGAGGACTAGCAGCTGCGTTGCACGGGAGAATGTGAAAAGTGTTCATATGTAGTAAAAACCTGAGAAATCCGTCCGTTTTCTACATTTATTATCGAATCGACTTAAAGCCATATCGTTACATTGGCCGCTCTTCTCTCTGAAACGGTTACATTTATCGTCTGCAAAGCTATGTCGCGTGCTGCGGTATGCAGAGACACTAAAAGCAAAATAGTAGAACACAGAAGATGCTTCTAAGTTGATGTTATAGCGTTTAAGAAGCAGTACAATTCAACTTTTAGTTCTCGATCATTCACTTTTTACCCTTCTTTGGTGCCTTGGGCATGAGCTAGGACCCTAAGATTTTGCATGAGAGGAGGACTAGCTGCTGCGTTGAACGGGAGTATGTGAAAAGTGTTCATATGTAGTAAAAACCTGAGAGATCCGTCCGTTTTCTTCATTTATTATCGAATCGACTTAAAGCCACATCGTTACATTGGCCGCTCTTCTCTCTGAAACGGTTACATTTATCATCTGCAAAGCTAAGTCGCGTGCTGCGGTATGCAGAGACACTAAAAGCAAAATAGTAGAACACAGAAGATGCTTCTAAGTTGATGTTATAGCCAGTAAGAAGCAGTACAATTCAACTTTTAGTTCTCGATTATTCACTTTTTAGCCTTCTTTGGTGTCTTGGGCATGAGCTAGGACCCTAAGATTTTGCATGAGAGGAGGACTAGCAGCTGCGTTGAACGGGAGTATGTGAAAAGTGTTCATATGTAGTAAAAACCTGAGAAATCCGTCCGGTTTCTTCATTTAATATCGAATCGAGTTAAAGCCATATCGTTACATTGGACGCTCTTCTCTCTGAATCGGTTACATTTATCGTCTGCAAAGCTATGTCGCGTGCTGCGGTATGCAGAGACACTAAAAGCAAAATAGTAGAACACAGAAGATGCTTCTAAGTTGATGTTATAGCCAGTAAGAAGCAGTACAATTAACTTTTAGTTCTCGATTATTCACTTTTTACCCTTCTTTGGTGCCTTGGGCATGAGCTATGACCCTAAGATTTTGCATGAGAGGAGGACTAGCAGCTGCGTTGAACGGGAGTATGTGAAAAGTGTTCATATGTAGTAAAAACCTGAGAAATCCGTCCGGTTTCTTCATTTATTATCGAATCGACTTAAAGCCATATCGTTACATTGGCCGCTCTTCTCTCTGAAACGGTTACATTTATCGTCTGCAAAGCTATGTCGCGTGCTGCGGTATGCAGAGACACTAAAAGCAAAATAGTAGAACACAGAAGATGCTTCTAAGTTGATGTTATAGCCAGTAAGAAGCAGTACAATTCAACTTTTAGTTCTCAATTATTCACTTTTTACCCTCCTTTGGTGCCTTGGGCATGAGCTAGGACACTAAGATTTTGCATGAGAGGAGGACTAGCAGCTGCGTTGAACGGGAGTATGTGAAAAGTGTTCATATGTAGTAAAAACCTGAGAAATCCGTCCGTTTTCTTCATTTATTATCAAATCGACTTAAAGCCATATCGTTACATTGGCCGCTCTTCTCTCTGAAACGGTTACATTTATCGTCTGCAAAGCTATGTCGCGTGCTGCGGTGTGCAGAGACACAAAAAGCAAAATAGTAGTACACAGAAGATGCTTCTAAGTTGATGTTATAGCCAGTAAGAAGCAGTACAATTCAACTTTTAGTTCTCGATTATTCACTTTTTACCCTTCTTTGGTGCCTTGGGCATGAGCTAGGACCCTAAGATTTTGCATGAGAGGAGGACTAGCAGTTGCGTTGAACGGGAGTATGTGAAAAGTGTTCGTATGTAGTGAAAACCTGAGAAATCCGTCCGTTTTCTTCATTTATTATCGAATCGACTTAAAGCCATATCGTTACATTGGCCGCTCTTCTCTCTGAAACGGTTACATTTATCGTCTGCAAAGCTATGTCGCGTGCTGCGGTATGCAGAGACCCTGTAAGCAAAATGGCAGAACACAGAAGATGCTTCTAAGTTGATGTTATAGCCAGTAAGAAGCAGTACAATTCAACTTTTACTTCTCGATTATTCACTTTTTACCCTTCTTTGGTGCCTTGGGCATGGGCTAGGACCCTAAGATTTTGCATGAGAGGAGGACTAGCAGCTGCGTTGAACGGGAGTATGTGAAAAGTGTTCGTATGTAGTAAAAACCTGAGAAATCCGTCCGTTTTCTTCATTTATTATCGAATCGACTTAAATCCATATCGTTACATTGGCCGCTCTTCTCTCTGAAACGGTTTCATTTATCGTCTGCAAAGCTATGTCGCGTGCTGCGGTATGCAGAGACACTAAAAGCAAAATAGTAGAAAACAGAAGATGCTTCTAGGTTGATGTTATAGCCAGTAACAAGCAGCACAATTCAACTTTTAGTTCTCGATTATTCACTTTTTACCTTTCTTTGGTGCCTTGGGCATGAGCTAGGACCCTAAGATTTTGCATGAGAGGAGGACTAGCAGCTGCGTTGAACGGGAGTATGTGAAAAGTGTTCATATGTAGTAAAAACCTGAGAAATCCGTCCGTTTTCTTCATTTATTATCGAATCGACTTAAAGCCATATCGTTACATTGGCCGCTCTTCTCTCTGAAACGGTTACATTTATCGTCTGCAAAGCTATGTCGTGTGCTGCGTTATGCAGAGACACTAAAAGCAAAATAGTAGAACACAGAAGATACTTCTAAGTTGATGTTATAGCCAGTACGAAGCAGTACAATTCAACTTTTAGTTCTCGATTATTCACTTTTTACCCCTCTTTGGTGCCTTGGGCATGAGCTAGGACCCTAAGATTTTGCATGAGAGGAGGACTAGCAGCTGCGTTGCACGGGAGAATGTGAAAAGTGTTCATATGTAGTAAAAACCTGAGAAATCCGTCCGTTGTCGTCATTTGTTAACGAATAAAAATAAAGCCAGATCGACACATTGGCCGCTTTTCTCTCTGAAACGGTTACATTTATCGTCTGCAAAGCTATGTCGCGTGCTGCGGTATGCAGAGACACTAAAAGCAAAATAGTAGAACACAGAAGATGCTTCTAAGTTGATGTTATAACCAGTAAGAAGCAGTACAATTCAACTTTTAGTTCTCGATTATTCACTTTTTACCCTACTTTGGTGCCTTGGGCATGAGCTAGGACCCTAAGATTTTGCATGAGAGGAGGACTAGCAGCTGCGTTGAACGGGAGTATGTGAAAAGTGTTCATATGTAGTAAAAACCTGAGAAATCCGTCCGTTTTCTTCATTTATTATCGAATCGACTTAAAGCCATATCGTTACATTGGCCGTTCTTCTCTCTTAAACGGTTACATTTATCGTCTGCAAAGTTATGTCGCGTGCTGCGGTGTGCAGAGACACTAAAAGCAAAATAGTAGAACACAGAAGATGCTTCTAAGTTGATGTTATAGCCAGTAAGAAGCAGTACAATTCAACTTTTAGTTCTCGATTATTCACTTTTTACCCTTCTTTGGTGCCTTGGGCATGAGCTAGGACCCTAAGATTTTGCATGAGAGGAGGACTAGCAGCTGCGTTGAACGGGAGTATGTGAAAAGTGTTCGTATGTAGTAAAAACCTGAGAAATCCGTCCGTTTTCTTCATTTATTATCGAATCGACTTAAAGCCATATCGTTACATTGGCCGCTCTTCTCTCTGAAACGGTTACATTTATCGTCTGCAAAGCTATGTCGCGTGCTGCGGTATGCAGAGACCCTTAAGCAAAATAGCAGAACACAGAAGATGCTTCTAAGTTGATGTTATAGCCAGTAAGAAGCAGTACAATTCAACTTTTACTTCTCGATTATTCACTTTTTACGCTTCTTTGGTGCCTTGGGCATGGGCTAGGACCCTAAGATTTTGCATGAGAGGAGGACTAGCAGCTGCGTTGAACGGGAGTATGTGAAAAGTGTTCGTATGTAGTAAAAACCTGAGAAATCCGTCCGTTTTCTTCATTTATTATCGAATCGACTTAAAGCCATATCGTTACATTGGCCGCTCTTCTCTCTGAAACGGTTACATTTATCGTCTGCAAAGCTATGTCGCGTGCTGCGGTATGCACAGACACTAAAAGCAAAATAGTAGAAAACAGAAGATGCTTCTAGGTTGATGTTATAGCCAGTAAGAAGCAGTACAATTCAAATTTTAGTTCTCGATTATTCACTTTTAACCCTTCTTTGGTGCCTTGGGCATCAGCTAGGACCGTAAGATTTTGCATGAGAGGAGGACTAGCAGCTGCGTTGCACGGGAGAATGTGATAAGTGTTCATATGTAGTAAAAACCTGAGAAATCCGTCCGTTGTCGTCATTTGTTATCGAATAAAAATAAAGAAATATCGACACATTGGCCGCTTTTCTCTCTGAAACGGTTACATTTATCGTCTGCAAAGCTATGTCGCGTGCTGCGGTATGCAGAGACACTAAAAGCAAAATAGTAGAACACAGAAGATGCTTCTAAGTTGATGTTATAGCCAGTAAGAAGCAGTACAATTCAACTTTTAGTTCTCGATTATTCACTTTTTACCCTTCTTTGGTGCCTTGGGCATGAGCTAGGACCCTAAGATTTTGCATGAGAGGAGGACTAGCAGCTGCGTTGCACGGGAGAATGTGAAAAGTGTCCATATGTAGTAAAAACCTGAGAAATCCGTCCGTTTTCTACATTTATTATCGAATCGACTTAAAGCCATATCGTTACATTGGCCGCTCTTCTCTCTGAAACGGTTACATTTATCGTCTGCAAAGCTATGTCGCGTGCTGCGGTATGCAGAGACACTAAAAGCAAAATAGTAGAACACAGAAGATGCTTCTAAGTTGATGTTATAGCCAGTAAGAAGCAGTACAATTCAACTTTTAGTTCTCGATTATTCACTTTTTACCCTTCTTTGGTGCCTTGGGCATGAGCTAGGACCCTAAGATTTTGCATGAGAGGAGGACTAGCAGCTGCGTTGAACGGGAGTATGTGAAAAGTGTTCATATGTAATAAAAACCTGAGAAATCCGTCCGTTTTCTTCATTTATTATCGAATCGACTTAAAGCCACATCGTTACATTGGCCGCTCTTCTCTCTGAAACGGTTACATTTATCATCTGCAAAGCTATGTCGCGTGCTGCGGTATGCAGAGACACTAAAAGCAAAATAGTAGAACACAGAAGATGCTTCTAAGTTGATGTTATAGCCAGTAAGAAGCAGTACAATTCAACTTTTAGTTCTCGATTATTCACTTTTTACCCTTCTTTGGTGCCTTGGGCATGAGCTAGGACCCTAAGATTTTGCATGAGAGGAGGACTAGCAGCTGCGTTGAACGGGAGTATGTGAAAAGTGTTCATATGTAGTAAAAACCTGAGAAATCCGTTAGTTGTCGTCATTTGTTATCGAATAAAAATAAAGCCAGATCGACACATTGGTCGCTTTTCTCTCTGAAACGGTTACATTTATCATCTGCAAAGCTATGTCGCGTGCTGCGGTATGCAGAGACACTAAAAGCAAAATAGTAGAACACAGAACATGCTTCTAAGTTGATGTTATAGCCAGTAAGAAGCAGTACAATTCAACTTTTAGTTCTCGATTATTCACTTTTTACCCTTCTTTGGTGCCTTGGGCATGAGCTAGGACCCTAAGATTTTGCATGAGAGGAGGACTAGCAGATGCGTTGCACGGGAGAATGTGAAAAGTGTTCATATGTAGTAAAAACCTGAGAAATCCGTTCGTTTTCTACATTTATTATCGAATCGACTTAAAGCCATATCGTTACATTGGCCGCTCTTCTCTCTGAAACGGTTACATTTATCGTCTGCAAAGCTATGTCGCGTGCTGCGGTATGCAGAGACACTAAAAGCAAAATAGTAGAACACAGAAGATGCTTCTAAGTTGATGTTATAGCCAGTAAGAAGCAGTACAATTCAACTTTTAGTTCTCGATTATTCACTTTTTACCCTTCTTTGGTGCCTTGGGCATGAGCTAGGACCCTAAGATTTTGCATGAGAGGAGGACTAGCAGCTGCGTTGAACGGGAGTATGTGAAAAGTGTTCATATGTAGTAAAAACCTGAGAAATCCGTCCGTTTTCTTCATTTATTATCGAATCGACTTAAAGCCACATCGTTACATTGGCCGCTCTTCTCTCTGAAACGGTTACATTTATCATCGGCAAAGCTAAGTCGCGTGCTGCGGTATGCAGAGACACTAAAAGCAAAATAGTAGAACACAGAAGATGCTTCTAAGTTGATGTTATAGCCAGTAAGAAGCAGTACAATTCAACTTTTAGTTCTCGATTATTCACTTTTTAGCCTTCTTTGGTGTCTTGGGCATGAGCTAGGACCCTAAGATTTTGCAAGAGAGGAGGACTAGCAGCTGCGTTGAACGGGAGTATGTGAAAAGTGTTCATATGTAGTAAAAACCTGAGAAATCCGTCCGGTTTCTTCATTTAATATCGAATCGAGTTAAAGCCATATCGTTACATTGGACGCTCTTCTCTCTGAAACGGTTACATTTATCGTCTGCAAAGCTATGTCGCGTGCTGCGGTATGCAGAGACACTAAAAGCAAAATAGTAGAACACAGAAGATGCTTCTAAGTTGATGTTATAGCCAGTAAGAAGCAGTACAATTCAACTTTTAGTTCTCGATTATTCACTTTTTACCCTTCTTTGGTGCCTTGGGCATGAGCTATGACCCTAAGATTTTGCATGAGAGGAGGACTAGCAGCTGCGTTGAACGGGAGTATGTGAAAAGTGTTCATATGTAGTAAAAACCTGAGAAATCCGTCCGTTTTCTTCATTTATTATCGAATCGACTTAAAGCCATATCGTTACATTGGCCGCTCATCTCTCTGAAACGGTTACATTTATCGTCTGCAAAGCTATGTCGCGTGCTGCGGTATGCAGAGACACTAAAAGCAAAATAGTAGAACACAGAAGATGCTTCTAAGTTGATGTTATAGCCAGTAAGAAGCAGTACAATTCAACTTTTAGTTCTCAATTATTCACTTTTTACCCACCTTTGGTGCCTTGGGCATGAGCTATGACCCTAAGATTTTGCATGAGAGGAGGACTAGCAGCTGCGTTGAACGGGAGTATGTGAAAAGTGTTCATATGTAGTAAAAACCTGAGAAATCCGTCCGTTTTCTTCAATTATTATCGAATCGACTTAAAGCCATATCGTTACATTGGCCGCTCTTCTCCCTGAAACGGTTACATTTATCGTCTGCAAAGCTATGTCGCGTGCTGCGGTGTGCAGAGACACTAAAAGCAAAATAGTAGAACACAGAAGATGCTTCTAGGTTGATGTTATAGCCAGTAAGAAGCAGTACAATTCAACTTTTAGTTCTCGATTATTCACTTTTTACCCTTCTTTGGTGCCTTGGGCATGAGCTAGGACCCTAAGATTTTGCATGAGAGGAGGACTAGCAGCTGCGTTGAACGAGAGTATGTGAAAAGTGTTCATATGTAGTAAAAACCTGAGAAAACCGTCCGTTTTCTTCATTTATTATCGAATCGACTTAAAGCCATATCGTTACATTGGCCGCTCTTCTCTCTGAAACGGTTACATTTATGGTCTGCAAAGCTATGTCGTGTGCTGCGTTATGCAGAGACACTAAAAGCAAAATAGTAGAACACAGAAGATACTTCTAAGTTGATGTTATAGCCAGTACGAAGCAGTACAATTCAACTTTTAGTTCTCGATTATTCACTTTTTACCCCTCTTTGGTGCCTTGGGCATGAGCTAGGACCCTAAGATTTTGCATGAGAGGAGGACTAGCAGCTGCGTTGCACGGGAGAATGTGAAAAGTGTTCATATGTAGTAAAAACCTGAGAAATCCGTCCGTTGTCGTCATTTGTTATCGAATAAAAATAAAGCCAGATCGACACATTGGCCGCTTTTCTCTCTGAAACGGTTACATTTATCGTCTGCAAAGCTATGTCGCGTGCTGCGGTATGCAGAGACACTAAAAGGAAAATAGTAGTACACAGAAGATGCTTCTAAGTTGATGTTATAACCAGTAAGAAGCAGTACAATTCAACTTTTAGTTCTCGATTATTCACTTTTTACCCTTCTTTGGTGCCTTGGGCATGAGCTAGGACCCTAAGATTTTGCATGAGAGTAGGACTAGCAGCTGCGTTGAACGGGAGTATGTGAAAAGTGTTCATATGTAGTAAAAACCTGAGAAATCCGTCCGTTTTCTTCATTTATTATCGAATCGACTTAAAGCCATATCGTTACATTGGCCGTTCTTCTCTCTGAAACGGTTACATTTATCGTCTGCAAAGTTATGTCGCGTGCTGCGGTATGCAGATACACTAAAAGCAAAATAGTAGAACACAGAAGATGCTTCTAAGTTGATGTTATAGCCAGTAAGAAGCAGTACAATTCAACTTTTAGTTCTCGATTATTCACTTTTTACCCTTCTTTGGTGCCTTGGGCATCAGCTAGGACCCTAAGATTTTCATGAGAGGAGGACTAGCAGCTGCGTTGCACGGGAGAATGTGAAAAGTGTTCATATGTAGTAAAAACCTGAGAAATCCGTTAGTTGTCGTCATTTGTTATCGAATAAAAATAAAGCCAGATCGACACATTGGTCGCTTTTCTCTCTGAAACGGTTACATTTATCATCAGCAAAGCTATGTCGCGTGCTGCGGTATGCAGAGACACTAAAAGCAAAATAGTAGAACACAGAAGATGCTTCTATGTTGATGTTATAGCCAGTAAGAAGCAGTACAATTCAACTTTTAGTTCTCGATTATTCACTTTTTACCCTTCTTTGGTGTCTTGGGCATGAGCTAGGACCCTAAGATTTTGCATGAGAGGAGGACTAGCAGCTGCGTTGAACGGGAGTATGTGAAAAGTGTTCATATGTAATAAAAACCTGAGAAATCCGTCCGTTTTCTTCATTTATTATCGAATCGACTTAAAGCCATATCGTTACATTGGCCGCTCTTCTCTCTGAAACGGTTACATTTATCGTCTGCAAAGCTATGTCGCGTGCTGCGGTGTGCAGAGACACTAAAAGCAAAATAGTAGAACACAGAAGATGCTTCTAAGTTGATGTTATAGCCAGTAAGAAGCAGTACAATTCAACTTTTAGTTCTCGATTATTCACTTTTTACCCTTCTTTGGTGCCTTGGGCATGAGCTAGGACCCTAAGATTTTGCATGAGAGGAGGACTAGCAGCTGCGTTGAACGGGAGTATGTGAAAAGTGTTCGTATGTAGTAAAAACCTGAGAAATCCGTCCGTTTTCTTCATTTATTATCGAATCGACTTAAAGCCATATCGTTACATTGGCCGCTCTTCTCTCTGAAACGGTTACATTTATCGTCTGCAAAGCTATGTCGCGTGCTGCGGTGTGCAGAGACACAAAAAGCAAAATAGTAGAACACAGAAGATGCTTCTAAGTTGATGTTATAGCCAGTAAGAAGCAGTACAATTCAACTTTTAGTTCTCGATTATTCACTTTTTACCCTTCTTTGGTGCCTTGGGCATGAGCTAGGACCCTAAGATTTTGCATGAGAGGAGGACTAGCAGTTGCGTTGAACGGGAGTATGTGAAAAGTGTTCGTATGTAGTAAAAACCTGAGAAATCCGTCCGTTTTCTTCATTTATTATCGAATCGACTTAAAGCCATATCGTTACATTGGCCGCTCTTCTCTCTGAAACGGTTACATTTATCGTCTGCAAAGCTATGTCGCGTGCTGCGGTATGCAGAGACCCTGTAAGCAAAATAGCAGAACACAGAAGATGCTCCGAAGTTGATGTTATAGCCAGTAAGAAGCAGTACAATTCAACTTTTACTTCTCGATTATTCACTTTTTACCCTTCTTTGGTGCCTTGGGCATGGGCTAGGACCCTAAGATTTTGCATGAGAGGAGGACTAGCAGCTGCGTTGAACGGGAGTATGTGAAAAGTGTTCGTATGTAGTAAAAACCTGAGAAATCCGTCCGTTTTCGTCATTTATTATCGAATCGACTTAAATGCATATCGTTACATTGGCCGCTCTTCTCTCTGAAACGGTTACATTTATCGTCTGCAAAGCTATGTCGCGTGCTGCGGTATGCAGAGACACTAAAAGCAAAATAGTAGAAAACAGAAGAGGCTTCTAGGTTGATGTTATAGCCAGTAAGAAGCAGTACAATTCAACTTTTAGTTCTCGATTATTCAGTTTTTACCCTTCTTTGGTGCCTTGGGCATGAGCTAGGACCCTAAGATTTTGCATGAGAGGAGGACTAGCAGCTGCGTTGAACGGGAGTATGTGAAAAGTGTTCATATGTAGTAAAAACCTGAGAAATCCGTCCGTTTTCTTCATTTATTATCGAATCGACTTAAAGCCATATCGTTACATTGGCCGCTCTTCTCTCTGAAACGGTTACATTTATCGTCTGCAAAGCTATGTCGTGTGCTGCGTTATGCAGAGACACTAAAAGCAAAATAGTAGAACACAGAAGATACTTCTAAGTTGATGTTATAGCCAGTAAGAAGCAGTACAATTCAACTTTTAGTTCTCGATTATTCACTTTTTACCCCTCTTTGGTGCCTTGGGCATGAGCTAGGACCCTAAGATTTTGCATGAGACGAGGACTAGCAGCTGCGTTGCACGGGAGAATGTGAAAAGTGTTCTAATGTAGTAAAAACCTGAGAAATCCGTCCGTTGTCGTCATTTGTTATCGAATAAAAATAAAGCCAGATCGACACATTGGCCGCTTTTCTCTCTGAAACGGTTACATTTATCGTCTGCAAAGCTATGTCGCGTGCTGCGGTATGCAGAGACACTAAAAGCAAAATAGTAGAACACAGAAGATGCTTCTAAGTTGATGTTATAACCAGTAAGAAGCAGTACAATTCAACTTTTAGTTCTCGATTATTCACTTTTTACCCTTCTTTGGTGCCTTGGGCATGAGCTAGGACCCTAAGATTTTGCATGAGAGGAGGACTAGCAGCTGCGTTGAACGGGAGTATGTGAAAAGTGTTCATGTGTAGTAAAAACCTGAGAAATCCGTCCGTTTTCTTCATTTATTATCGAATCGACTTAAAGCCATATCGTTACATTGGCCGCTCTTCTCTCTGAAACGGTTACATTTATCGTCTGCAAAGCTATGTCGTGTGCTGCGGTATGCAGAGACACTAAAAGCAAAATAGTAGAACACAGAAGATACTTCTAAGTTGATGTTATAGCCAGTAAGAAGCAGTACAATTCAACTTTTAGTTCTCGATTATTCACTTTTTACCCTTCTTTGGTGCCTTGGGCATGAGCTAGGACCCTAAGATTTAGCATGAGAGGAGGACTAGCAGCTGCGTTGAACGGGAGTATGTGAAAAGTGTTCATATGTAGAAAAACCTGAGAAATCCATCCGTTGTCGTCATTTGTTATCGAATAAAAATAAAGCCAGATCGACACATTGGCAGCTTTTCTCTCTGAAACGGTTACATTTATCATCTGCAAAGCTATGTCGCGTGCTGCGGTATGCAGAGACACTAAAAGCAAAATAGTGGAACACAGAAGATGCTTCTAAGTTGATGTTATAGCCAGTAAGAAGCAGTACAATTCAACTTTTATTTCTCGATTATTCACTTTTTACCCTTCTTTGGTGCCTTGGGCATGAGCTAGGACCCTAAGATTTTGCATGAGAGGAGGACTAGCAGCTGCGTTGAACGGGAGTGTGTGAAAAGTATTCATATGTAGTAAAAACGTGAGAAATCCGTCCGTTTTCTTCATTTATTATCGAATCGACTTAAAGCCATATCGTTACATTGGCCGCTCTTCTCTCTGAAACGGTTACATTTATCGTCTGCAAAGCTATGTCGCGTGCTGCGGTATGCAGAGACACTAAAAGCAAAATAGTAGAACGCAGAAGATGCTTCTAAGTTGATGTTATAGCCAGTAAGAAGCAGTACAATTCTACTTTCAGTTCTCGATTATTCACTTTTTACCCTTCTTTGGTGCCTTGGGCATGAGCTAGGACCCTAAGATTTTGCATGAGAGGAGGACTAGCAGCTGCGTTGAACGGGAGTATGTGAAAAGTGTTCATATGTAGTAAAAACCTGAGAAATCCGTCCGTTTTCGTCATTTATTATCGAATCGACTTAAAGCCATATCGTTACATTGGCCGCTCTTCTCTCTGAAACGGTTACATTTATCGTCTGCAAAGCTATGTCGCGTGCTGCGGTATGCAGAGACACTAAAAGCAAAATAGTAGAACACAGAAGATGCTTCTAAGTTGATGTTATAGCCAGTAAGAAGCAGTACAATTCAACTTTTAATTCTCGATTATTCACTTTTTACCCTTCTTTGGTGCCTTGGGCATGAGCTAGGACCCTAAGATTTTGCATGAGAGGAGGACTAGCAGCTGCGTTGCACGGGAGAATGTGAAAAGTGTTCATATATAGTAAAAACCTGAGAAATCCGGCCGTTGTCGTCATTTGTTATCGAATAAAAATAAAGCCAGATCGACACATTGGTCGCTTTTCTTTCTGAAACGGTTACATTTATCATCTGCAAAGCTATGTCGCGTGCTGCTGTATGCAGAGACACTAAAAGCAAAATAGTAGAACACAGAAGATGCTTCTATGTTGATGTTATAGCCAGTAAGAAGCAGTATAATTCAACTTTTAGTTCTCGATTATTCACTTTTTACCCTTCTTTGGTGCCTTGGGCATGAGCTAGGACCCTAAGATTTTGCATGAGAGGAGGACTAGCAGCTGCGTTGAACGGGAGTATGTGAAAAGTGTTCATATGTAGTAAAAACCTGAGAAATCCGTCCGTTTTCTTCATTTATTATCGAATCGACTTAAAGCCATATCATTACATTGGCCGCTCTTCTCTCTGAAACGGTTACATTTATCGTCTGCAAAGCTATGTCGCGTGCTGCGGTATGCAGAGACACTAAAAGCAAAATAGTAGAACACAGAAGATGCTTCTAAGTTGATGTTATAGCCAGTAAGAAGCAGTACAATTCAACTTTTAGTTCTCGATTATTCACTTTTTTTCCTTCTTTGGTGCCTTGGGCATGAGCTAGGACCCTAAGATTTTGCATGAGAGGAGGACTAGCAGCTGCGTTGAACGGGAGTATGTGAAAAGTGTTCATATGTAGTAAAAACCTGAGAAATCCGTCCGTTTTCTTCATTTATTATCGAATCGACTTAAAGCCATATCGTTACATTGGCCGCTCTTCTCTCTGAAACGGTTACATTTATCGTCTGCAAAGCTATGTCGCGTGCTGCAGTATGCAGAGACACTAAAAGCAAAATAGTAGAACACAGAAGATGCTTCTAAGTTGATGTTATAGCCAGTAAGAAGCAGTACAATTCAACTTTTAGTTCTCGATTATTCACGTTTTACCCTTCTTTGGTGCCTTGGGCATGAGCTAGGACCCTAAGATTTTGCATGAGAGGAGGACTAGCAGCTGCGTTGAACGGGAGTATGTGAAAAGTGTTCATGTGTAGTAAAAACCTGAGAAATCCGTCCGTTTTCTTCATTTATTATCGAATCGACTTAAAGCCATATCGTTACATTGGCCGCTCTTCTCTCTGAAACGGTTACATTTATCGTCTGCAAAGCTATGTCGTGTGCTGCGGTATGCAGAGACACTAAAAGCAAAATAGTAGAACACAGAAGATACTTCTAAGTTGATGTTATAGCCAGTAAGAAGCAGTACAATTCAACTTTTAGTTCTCGATTATTCACTTTTTACCCTTCTTTGGTGCCTTGGGCATGAGCTAGGACCCTAAGATTTAGCATGAGAGGAGGACTAGCAGCTGCGTTGAACGGGAGTATGTGAAAAGTGTTCATATGTAGAAAAACCTGAGAAATCCATCCGTTGTCGTCATTTGTTATCGAATAAAAATAAAGCCAGATCGACACATTGGCAGCTTTTCTCTCTGAAACGGTTACATTTATCATCTGCAAAGCTATGTCGCGTGGTGCGGTATGCAGAGACACTAAAAGCAAAATAGTGGAACACAGAAGATGCTTCTAAGTTGATGTTATAGCCAGTAAGAAGCAGTACAATTCAACTTTTATTTCTCGATTATTCACTTTTTACCCTTCTTTGGTGCCTTGGGCATGAGCTAGGACCCTAAGATTTTGCATGAGAGGAGGACTAGCAGCTGCGTTGAACGGGAGTGTGTGAAAAGTATTCATATGTAGTAAAAACGTGAGAAATCCGTCCGTTTTCTTCATTTATTATCGAATCGACTTAAAGCCATATCGTTACATTGGCCGCTCTTCTCTCTGAAACGGTTACATTTATCGTCTGCAAAGCTATGTCGCGTGCTGCGGTATGCAGAGACACTAAAAGCAAAATAGTAGAACGCAGAAGATGCTTCTAAGTTGATGTTATAGCCAGTAAGAAGCAGTACAATTCTACTTTCAGTTCTCGATTATTCACTTTTTACCCTTCTTTGGTGCCTTGGGCATGAGCTAGGACCCTAAGATTTTGCATGAGAGGAGGACTAGCAGCTGCGTTGAACGGGAGTATGTGAAAAGTGTTCATATGTAGTAAAAACCTGAGAAATCCGTCCGTTTTCGTCATTTATTATCGAATCGACTTAAAGCCATATCGTTACATTGGCCGCTCTTCTCTCTGAAACGGTTACATTTATCGTCTGCAAAGCTATGTCGCGTGCTGCGGTATGCAGAGACACTAAAAGCAAAATAGTAGAACACAGAAGATGCTTCTAAGTTGATGTTATAGCCAGTAAGAAGCAGTACAATTCAACTTTTAGTTCTCGATTATTCACTTTTTACCCTTCTTTGGTGCCTTGGGCATGAGCTAGGACCCTAAGATTTTGCATGAGAGGAGGACTAGCAGCTGCGTTGCACGGGAGAATGTGAAAAGTGTTCATATATAGTAAAAACCTGAGAAATCCGTCCGTTGTCGTCATTTGTTATCGAATAAAAATAAAGCCAGATCGACACATTGGTCGCTTTTCTTTCTGAAACGGTTACATTTATCATCTGCAAAGCTATGTCGCGTGCTGCGGTATGCAGAGACACTAAAAGCAAAATAGTAGAACACAGAAGATGCTTCTATGTTGATGTTATAGCCAGTAAGAAGCAGTATAATTCAACTTTTAGTTCTCGATTATTCACTTTTTACCCTTCTTTGGTGCCTTGGGCATGAGCTAGGACCCTAAGATTTTGCATGAGAGGAGGACTAGCAGCTGCGTTGAACGGGAGTATGTGAAAAGTGTTCATATGTAGTAAAAACCTGAGAAATCCGTCCGTTTTCTTCATTTATTATCGAATCGACTTAAAGCCATATCATTACATTGGCCGCTCTTCTCTCTGAAACGGTTACATTTATCGTCTGCAAAGCTATGTCGCGTGCTGCGGTATGCAGAGACACTAAAAGCAAAATAGTAGAACACAGAAGATGCTTCTAAGTTGATGTTATAGCCAGTAAGAAGCAGTACAATTCAACTTTTAGTTCTCGATTATTCACTTTTTTTCCTTCTTTGGTGCCTTGGGCATGAGCTAGGACCCTAAGATTTTGCATGAGAGGAGGACTAGCAGCTGCGTTGAACGGGAGTATGTGAAAAGTGTTCATATGTAGTAAAAACCTGAGAAATCCGTCCGTTTTCTTCATTTATTATCGAATCGACTTAAAGCCATATCGTTACATTGGCCGCTCTTCTCTCTGAAACGGTTACATTTATCGTCTGCAAAGCTATGTGGAGTGCTGCGGTATGCAGAGACACTAAAAGCAAAATAGTAGAACACAGAAGATGCTTCCAAGTTGATGTTATAGCCAGTAAGAAGCAGTACAATACAACTTTTAGTTCTCGATTATTCACTTTCTACCCTTCTTTGGTGCCTTGGGCATGAGTAAGGAAACTAAGATTTTGCATGAGTGGAGGACTAGCAGCTGCGTTGAACGGGAGTATGTGAAAAGTGTGCATATGTAGTAAAAACCTGAGAAATCCGGCCGTTTTCTTCTTTTATTATCGAATCGACTTAAAGCCATATCTTTACATTGGCCGCTCTTCTCTCTGAAACGGTTACATTTATCGTCTGCAAAGCTATGTCGCGTGCTGCGGTATGCAGAGACACTAAAAGCAAAATAGTAGAACACAGAAGATGCTTCTAAGTTGATGTTATAGCCAGTAAGAAGCAGTACAATTCAACTTTTAGTTCTCGATTATTCACTTTTTACCCTTCTTTGGTGCCTTGGGCATGAGCTAGGACCCTAAGATTTTGCATGAGAGGAGGACTAGCAGCTGCGTTGCACGGGAGAATGTGAAAAGTGTTCATATGTAGTAAAAACCTGAGAAATCCGTCCGTTGTCGTCATTTGTTATCGAATAAAAATAAAGCCAGATCGACACATTGGTCGCTTTTCTCTCTGAAACGGTTACATTTATCATCTGCAAAGCTATGTCGCGTGCTGCGGTATGCAGAGACACTAAAAGCAAAATAGTAGAACACAGAAGATGCTTCTAAGTTGATGTTATAGCCAGTAAGAAGCAGTACAATTCAACTTTTAGTTCTCGATAATTCAATTTTTACCCTTCTTTTGTGTCTCGGGCATGAGCTAGGACCCTAAGATTTTGCATGAGACGAGGACTAGCAGCTGCGTTGAACGGGAGTATGTGAAAAGTGTTCATATGTAGTAAAAACCTGAGAAATCCGTCCGTTTTCTTCATTTATTATCGAATCGACTTAAAGCCATATCGTTACATTGGCCGCTCTTCTCTCTGAAACGGTTACATTTATCGTCTGCAATGCTATGTCGCGTGCTGCGGTATGCAGAGACACTAAAAGCAAAATAGTAGAACACAGAAGATGCTTCTAAGTTGATGTTATTGCCAGTAAGAAGCAGTACAATTCAACTTTTAGTTCTCGATTATTCACTTTTTACCCTTCTTTGGTGCCTTGGGCATGTGCTAGGACCCTAAGATTTTGCATGAGAGGAGGACTAGCAGCTGCGTTGAACGGGAGTATGTGAAAAGTGTTCATATGTAGTAAAAACCTGAGAAATCCGTCCGTTTTCTTCATTTATTATCGAATCGACTTAAAGCCATATCGTTACATTGGCCGCTCTTCTCTCTGAAACGGTTACATTTATCGTCTGCAAAGCTGTGTCGCGTGCTGCGGTATGCAGAGACACTAAAAGCAAAATAGTAGAACACAGAAGATGCTTCTAAGTTGATGTTATAGCCAGTAAGAAGCAGTACAATTCAACTTTTAGTTCTCGATTATTCACTTTTTGCCCTTCTTTGGTGCCTTGGGCATGAGCTAGGACCCTAAGATTTTGCATGAGAGGAGGACTAGCAGCTGCGTTGAACGGGAGTATGTGAAAAGTGTTCATATGTAGTAAAAACCTGAGAAATCCGTCCGTTTTCTTCATTTATTATCGAATCGACTTAAAGCCATATCATTACATTGGCCGCTCTTCTCTCTGAAACGGTTACATTTATCGTCTGCAAAGCTATGTCGCGTGCTGCGGTATGCAGAGACACTAAAAGCAAAATAGTAGAACACAGAAGATGCTTCTAAGTTGATGTTATAGCCAGTAAGAAGCAGTACAATTCAACTTTTAGTTCTCGATTATTCACTTTTTACCCTTCTTTTGTGCCTTGGGCATGAGCTAGGACCCTAAGATTTAGCATGAGAGGAGGACTAGCAGCTGCGTTGAACGGGAGTATGTGAAAAGTGTTCATATGTAGTAAAAACCTGAGAAATCCGTCCGTTTTCTTCATTTATTATCGAATCGACTTAAAGCCATATCGTTACATTGGCCGCTCTTCTCTCTGAAACGGTTACATTTATCGTCTGCAAAGCTATGTCGCGTGCTGCGGTATGCAGAGACACTAAAAGCAAAATAGTAGAACACAGAAGATGCTTCTAAGTTGATGTTATAGCCAGTAAGAAGCAGTACAATTCAACTTTTAGTTCTCGATTATTCACTTTTTACCCTTCTTTGGTGCCTTGGGCATGAGCTAGGACCCTAAGATTTTGCATGAGAGGAGGACTAGCAGCTGCGTTGAACGGGAGTATGTGAAAAGTGTTCATATGTAGTAAAAACCTGAGAAATCCGTCCGTTTTCTTCATTTATTATCGAATCGACTTAAAGCCATATCATTACATTGGCCGCTCTTCTCTCTGAAACGGTTACATTTATCGTCTGCAAAGCTATGTCGCGTGCTGCGGTATGCAGAGACACTAAAAGCAAAATAGTAGAACACAGAAGATGCTTCTAAGTTGATGTTATAGCCAGTAAGAAGCAGTACAATTCAACTTTTAGTTCTCGATTATTCACTTTTTTTCCTTCTTTGGTGCCTTGGGCATGAGCTAGGACCCTAAGATTTAGCATGAGAGAAGGACTAGCAGCTGCGTTGAAAGGGAGTATGTGAAAAGTGTTCATATGTAGTAAAAACCTGAGAAATCCGTCCGTTTTCTTCATTTATTATCGAATCGACTTAAAGCCATATCGTTACATTGGCCGCTCTTCTCTCTGAAACGGTTACATTTATCGTCTGCAAAGCTATGTCGCGTGCTGCGGTATGCAGAGACACAAAAAGCAAAATAGTAGAACACAGAAGATGCTTCTAAGTTGATGTTATAGCCAGTAAGAAGCAGTACAATACAACTTTTAGTTCTCGATTATTCACTTTTTACCCTTCTTTGGTGCCTTGGGCATGAGCAAGGACCCTAAGATTTAGCATGAGAGGAGGACCAGCCGCTGCGTTGAACGGGAGTATGTGAAAAGTGTTCATATGTAGTAAAAACCTGAGAAATCCGTCCGTTATCTTCATTTATTATCGAATCGACTTAAAGCCATATCGTTACATTGGCCGCTCTTCTCTCTGAAACGGTTACATTTATCGTCTGCAAAGCTATGTCGCGTGCTGCGGTATGCAGAGACACTAAAAGCAAAATAGTAGAACACAGAAGATGCTTCTAAGTTGATGTTATAGCCAGTAAGACGCAGTACAATTCAACTTTTAGTTATCGATTATTCACTTTTTACCCTTCTTTGGTGCCTTGGGCATGAGCTAGGACCCTAAGATTTTGCATGAGAGGAGGACTAGCAGCTGCGTTGAACGGGAGTATGTGAAAAGTGTTCATATGTAGTAAAAACCTGAGAAATCCGTCCGTTTTCGTCATTTATTATCGAATCGACTTAAAGCCATATCGTTACATTGGCCGCTCTTCTCTCTGAAACGGTTACATTTATCGTCTGCAAAGTTATGTCGCGTGCTGCGGTATGCAGAGACACTAAAAGCAAAATAGTAGAACACAGAAGATGCTTCTAAGTTGATGTTATAGCCAGTAAGAAGCAGTACAATTCAACTTTTAGTTCTCGATTATTCACTTTTTACCCTTCTTTGGTGCCTTGGGCATGAGCTAGGACCCTAAGATTTTGCATGAGAGGAGGACTAGCAGCTGCGTTGAACGGGAGAATGTGAAAAGTGTTCATATGTAGTAAAAACCTGAGAAATCCGTCCGTTGTCGTCATTTGTTATCGAATAAAAATAAAGCCAGATCGACACATTGGTCGCTTTTCTTTCTGAAACGGTTACATTTATCATCTGCAAAGCTATGTCGCGTGCTGCGGTATGCAGAGACACTAAAAGCAAAATAGTAGAACACAGAACATGCTTCTAAGTTGATGTTATAGCCAGTAAGAAGCAGTACAATTCAACTTTTAGTTCTCGATTATTCACTTTTTACCCTTCTTTGGTGCCTTGGGCATGAGCTAGGACCCTAAGATTTAGCATGAGAGGAGGACTAGCAGCTGCGTTGAACGGGAGTATGTGAAAAGTGTTCATATGTAGTAAAAACCTGAGAAATCCGTCCGTTTTCTTCATTTATTATCGAATCGACTTAAAGCCATATCGTTACATTGGCCGCTCTTCTCTCTGAAACGGTTACATTTATCGTCTGCAAAGCTATGTCGTGTGCTGCGGTATGCAGAGACACTAAAAGCAAAATAGTAGAACACAGAAGATACTTCTAAGTTGATGTTATAGCCAGTAAGAAGCAGTACAATTCAACTTTTAGTTCTCGATTATTCACTTTTTACCCTTCTTTGGTGCCTTGGGCATGAGCTAGGACCCTAAGATTTTGCATGAGAGGAGGACTAGCAGCTGCGTTGAACGGGAGTATGTGAAAAGTGTTCATATGTAGTAAAAACCTGAGAAATCCATCCGTTGTCGTCATTTTTTATCGAATCGACTTAAAGCCAGATCGACACATTGGCAGCTTTTCTCTCTGAAACGGTTATATTTATCATCTGCAAAGCTATGTCGCGTGCTGCGGTATGCAGAGACACTAAAAGCAAAATAGTAGAACACAGAAGATACTTCTAAGTTGATGTTATAGCCAGTAAGAAGCAGTACAATTCAACTTTTAGTTCTCGATTATTCACTTTTTACCCTTCTTTGGTGCCTTGGGCATGAGCTAGGACCCCAAGATTTTGCATGAGAGGAGGACTAGCAGCTGCGTTGAACGGGAGTATGTGAAAAGTGTTCATATGTAGTAAAAACCTGAGAAATCCATCCGTTGTCGTCATTTTTTATCGAATCGACTTAAAGCCAGATCGACACATTGGCAGCTTTTCTCTCTGAAACGGTTATATTTATCATCTGCAAAGCTATGTCGCGTGCTGCGGTATGCAGAGACACTAAAAGCAAAATAGTAGAACACAGAAGATGCTTCTAAGTTGATGTTATAGCCAGTAAGAAGCAGTACAATTCAACTTTTAGTTCTCGATTATTCACTTTTTACCCTTCTTTGGTGCCTTGGGCATGAGCTAGGACCCTAAGATTTAGCATGAGAGGAGGACTAGCAGCTGCGTTGAACGGGAGTATGTGAAAAGTGTTCATATGTAGTAAAAACCTGAGAAATCCGTCCGTTTTCTTCATTTATTATCGAATCGACTTAAAGCCATATCGTTACATTGGCCGCTCTTCTCTCTGAAACGGTTACATTTATCGTCTGCAAAGCTATGTCGTGTGCTGCGGTATGCAGAGACACTAAAAGCAAAATAGTAGAACACAGAAGATGCTTCTAAGTTGATGTTATTGCCAGTAAGAAGCAGTACAATTCAACTTTTAGTTCTCGATTATTCACTTTTTACCCTTCTTTGGTGCCTTGGGCATGTGCTAGGACCCTAAGATTTTGCATGAGAGGAGGACTAGCAGCTGCGTTGAACGGGAGTATGTGAAAAGTGTTCATATGTAGTAAAAACCTGAGAAATCCGTCCGTTTTCTTCATTTATTATCGAATCGACTTAAAGCCACATCGTTACATTGGCCGCTCTTCTCTCTGAAACGGTTACATTTATCATCGGCAAAGCTAAGTCGCGTGCTGCGGTATGCAGAGACACTAAAAGCAAAATAGTAGAACACAGAAGATGCTTCTAAGTTGATGTTATAGCCAGTAAGAAGCAGTACAATTCAACTTTTAGTTCTCGATTATTCACTTTTTAGCCTTCTTTGGTGTCTTGGGCATGAGCTAGGACCCTAAGATTTTGCAAGAGAGGAGGACTAGCAGCTGCGTTGAACGGGAGTATGTGAAAAGTGTTCATATGTAGTAAAAACCTGAGAAATCCGTCCGTTTTCTTCATTTATTATCGAATCGACTTAAAGCCATATCATTACATTGGCCGCTCTTCTCTCTGAAACGGTTACATTTATCGTCTGCAAAGCTATGTCGCGTGCTGCGGTATGCAGAGACACTAAAAGCAAAATAGTAGAACACAGAAGATGCTTCTAAGTTGATGTTATAGCCAGTAAGAAGCAGTACAATTCAACTTTTAGTTCTCGATTATTCACTTTTTTTCCTTCTTTGGTGCCTTGGGCATGAGCTAGGACCCTAAGATTTAGCATGAGAGAAGGACTAGCAGCTGCGTTGAACGGGAGTATGTGAAAAGTGTTCATATGTAGTAAAAACCTGAGAAATCCGTCCGTTTTCTTCATTTATTATCGAATCGACTTAAAGCCATATCGTTACATTGGCCGCTCTTCTCTCTGAAACGGTTACATTTATCGTCTGCAAAGCTATGTCGCGTGCTGCGGTATGCAGAGACACAAAAAGCAAAATAGTAGAACACAGAAGATGCTTCTAAGTTGATGTTATAGCCAGTAAGAAGCAGTACAATACAACTTTTAGTTCTCGATTATTCACTTTTTACCCTTCTTTGGTGCCTTGGGCATGAGCAAGGACCCTAAGATTTAGCATGAGAGGAGGACCAGCCGCTGCGTTGAACGGGAGTATGTGAAAAGTGTTCATATGTAGTAAAAACCTGAGAAATCCGTCCGTTATCTTCATTTATTATCGAATCGACTTAAAGCCATATCGTTACATTGGCCGCTCTTCTCTCTGAAACGGTTACATTTATCGTCTGCAAAGCTATGTCGCGTGCTGCGGTATGCAGAGACACTAAAAGCAAAATAGTAGAACACAGAAGATGCTTCTAAGTTGATGTTATAGCCAGTAAGACGCAGTACAATTCAACTTTTAGTTATCGATTATTCACTTTTTACCCTTCTTTGGTGCCTTGGGCATGAGCTAGGACCCTAAGATTTTGCATGAGAGGAGGACTAGCAGCTGCGTTGAACGGGAGTATGTGAAAAGTGTTCATATGTAGTAAAAACCTGAGAAATCCGTCCGTTTTCGTCATTTATTATCGAATCGACTTAAAGCCATATCGTTACATTGGCCGCTCTTCTCTCTGAAACGGTTACATTTATCGTCTGCAAAGTTATGTCGCGTGCTGCGGTATGCAGAGACACTAAAAGCAAAATAGTAGAACACAGAAGATGCTTCTAAGTTGATGTTATAGCCAGTAAGAAGCAGTACAATTCAACTTTTAGTTCTCGATTATTCACTTTTTACCCTTCTTTGGTGCCTTGGGCATGAGCTAGGACCCTAAGATTTTGCATGAGAGGAGGACTAGCAGCTGCGTTGAACGGGAGAATGTGAAAAGTGTTCATATGTAGTAAAAACCTGAGAAATCCGTCCGTTGTCGTCATTTGTTATCGAATAAAAATAAAGCCAGATCGACACATTGGTCGCTTTTCTTTCTGAAACGGTTACATTTATCATCTGCAAAGCTATGTCGCGTGCTGCGGTATGCAGAGACACTAAAAGCAAAATAGTAGAACACAGAACATGCTTCTAAGTTGATGTTATAGCCAGTAAGAAGCAGTACAATTCAACTTTTAGTTCTCGATTATTCACTTTTTACCCTTCTTTGGTGCCTTGGGCATGAGCTAGGACCCTAAGATTTAGCATGAGAGGAGGACTAGCAGCTGCGTTGAACGGGAGTATGTGAAAAGTGTTCATATGTAGTAAAAACCTGAGAAATCCGTCCGTTTTCTTCATTTATTATCGAATCGACTTAAAGCCATATCGTTACATTGGCCGCTCTTCTCTCTGAAACGGTTACATTTATCGTCTGCAAAGCTATGTCGTGTGCTGCGGTATGCAGAGACACTAAAAGCAAAATAGTAGAACACAGAAGATACTTCTAAGTTGATGTTATAGCCAGTAAGAAGCAGTACAATTCAACTTTTAGTTCTCGATTATTCACTTTTTACCCTTCTTTGGTGCCTTGGGCATGAGCTAGGACCCTAAGATTTTGCATGAGAGGAGGACTAGCAGCTGCGTTGAACGGGAGTATGTGAAAAGTGTTCATATGTAGTAAAAACCTGAGAAATCCATCCGTTGTCGTCATTTTTTATCGAATCGACTTAAAGCCAGATCGACACATTGGCAGCTTTTCTCTCTGAAACGGTTATATTTATCATCTGCAAAGCTATGTCGCGTGCTGCGGTATGCAGAGACACTAAAAGCAAAATAGTAGAACACAGAAGATACTTCTAAGTTGATGTTATAGCCAGTAAGAAGCAGTACAATTCAACTTTTAGTTCTCGATTATTCACTTTTTACCCTTCTTTGGTGCCTTGGGCATGAGCTAGGACCCTAAGATTTTGCATGAGAGGAGGACTAGCAGCTGCGTTGAACGGGAGTATGTGAAAAGTGTTCATATGTAGTAAAAACCTGAGAAATCCATCCGTTGTCGTCATTTTTTATCGAATCGACTTAAAGCCAGATCGACACATTGGCAGCTTTTCTCTCTGAAACGGTTATATTTATCATCTGCAAAGCTATGTCGCGTGCTGCGGTATGCAGAGACACTAAAAGCAAAATAGTAGAACACAGAAGATGCTTCTAAGTTGATGTTATAGCCAGTAAGAAGCAGTACAATTCAACTTTTAGTTCTCGATTATTCACTTTTTACCCTTCTTTGGTGCCTTGGGCATGAGCTAGGACCCTAAGATTTAGCATGAGAGGAGGACTAGCAGCTGCGTTGAACGGGAGTATGTGAAAAGTGTTCATATGTAGTAAAAACCTGAGAAATCCGTCCGTTTTCTTCATTTATTATCGAATCGACTTAAAGCCATATCGTTACATTGGCCGCTCTTCTCTCTGAAACGGTTACATTTATCGTCTGCAAAGCTATGTCGTGTGCTGCGGTATGCAGAGACACTAAAAGCAAAATAGTAGAACACAGAAGATGCTTCTAAGTTGATGTTATTGCCAGTAAGAAGCAGTACAATTCAACTTTTAGTTCTCGATTATTCACTTTTTACCCTTCTTTGGTGCCTTGGGCATGTGCTAGGACCCTAAGATTTTGCATGAGAGGAGGACTAGCAGCTGCGTTGAACGGGAGTATGTGAAAAGTGTTCATATGTAGTAAAAACCTGAGAAATCCGTCCGTTTTCTTCATTTATTATCGAATCGACTTAAAGCCATATCGTTACATTGGCCGCTCTTCTCTCTGAAACGGTTACATTTATCGTCTGCAAAGCTGTGTCGCGTGCTGCGGTATGCAGAGACACTAAAAGCAAAATAGTAGAACACAGAAGATGCTTCTAAGTTGATGTTATAGCCAGTAAGAAGCAGTACAATTCAACTTTTAGTTCTCGATTATTCACTTTTTACCCTTCTTTGGTGCCTTGGGCATGAGCTAGGACCCTAAGATTTTGCATGAGAGGAGGACTAGCAGCTGCGTTGAACGGGAGTATGTGAAAAGTGTTCATATGTAGTAAAAACCTGAGAAATCCGTCCGTTTTCTTCATTTATTATCGAATCGACTTAAAGCCATATCATTACATTGGCCGCTCTTCTCTCTGAAACGGTTACATTTATCGTCTGCAAAGCTATGTCGCGTGCTGCGGTATGCAGAGACACTAAAAGCAAAATAGTAGAACACAGAAGATGCTTCTAAGTTGATGTTATAGCCAGTAAGAAGCAGTACAATTCAACTTTTAGTTCTCGATTATTCACTTTTTTTCCTTCTTTGGTGCCTTGGGCATGAGCTAGGACCCTAAGATTTTGCATGAGAGAAGGACTAGCAGCTGCGTTGAACGGGAGTATGTGAAAAGTGTTCATATGTAGTAAAAACCTGAGAAATCCGTCCGTTTTCTTCATTTATTATCGAATCGACTTAAAGCCATATCGTTACATTGGCCGCTCTTCTCTCTGAAACGGTTACATTTATCGTCTGCAAAGCTATGTCGCGTGCTGCGGTATGCAGAGACACTAAAAGCAAAATAGTAGAACACAGAAGATGCTTCTAAGTTGATGTTATAGCCAGTAAGAAGCAGTACAATACAACTTTTAGTTCTCGATTATTCACTTTTTACCCTTCTTTGGTGCCTTGGGCATGAGCAAGGACCCTAAGATTTAGCATGAGAGGAGGACTAGCCGCTGCGTTGAACGGGAGTATGTGAAAAGTGTTCATATGTAGTAAAAACCTGAGAAATCCGTCCGTTATCTTCATTTATTATCGAATCGACTTAAAGCCATATCGTTACATTGGCCGCTCTTCTCTCTGAAACGGTTACATTTATCGTCTGCAACGCTATGTCGCGTGCTGCGGTATGCAGAGACACTTAAAGCAAAATAGTAGAACACAGAAGATGCTTCTAAGTTGATGTTATAGCGTTTAAGAAGCAGTACAATTCAACTTTTAGTTCTCGATCATTCACTTTTTACCCTTCTTTGGTGCCTTGGGCATGAGCTAGGACCCTAAGATTTTGCATGAGAGGAGGACTAGCAGCTGCGTTGAACGGGAGTATGTGAAAAGTGTTCATATGTAGTAAAAACCTGAGAAATCCGTCCGTTTTCGTCATTTATTATCGAATCGACTTAAAGCCATATCGTTACATTGGCCGCTCTTCTCTCTGAAACGGTTACATTTATCGTCTGCAAAGTTATGTCGCGTGCTGCGGTATGCAGAGACACTAAAAGCAAAATAGTAGAACACAGAAGATGCTTCTAAGTTGATGTTATAGCCAGTAAGAAGCAGTACAATTCAACTTTTAGTTCTCGATTATTCACTTTTTACCCTTCTTTGGTGCCTTGGGCATGAGCTAGGACCCTAAGATTTTGCATGAGAGGAGGACTAGCAGCTGCGTTGAACGGGAGAATGTGAAAAGTGTTCATATGTAGTAAAAACCTGAGAAATCCGTCCGTTGTCGTCATTTGTTATCGAATAAAAATAAAGCCAGATCGACACATTGGTCGCTTTTCTTTCTGAAACGGTTACATTTATCATCTGCAAAGCTATGTCGCGTGCTGCGGTATGCAGAGACACTAAAAGCAAAATAGTAGAACACAGAAGATGCTTCTAAGTTGATGTTATAGCCAGTAAGAAGCAGTACAATTCAACTTTTAGTTCTCGATTATTCACTTTTTACCCTTCTTTGGTGCCTTGGGCATGAGCTAGGACCCTAAGATTTAGCATGAGAGGAGGACTAGCAGCTGCGTTGAACGGGAGTATGTGAAAAGTGTTCATATGTAGTAAAAACCTGAGAAATCCGTCCGTTTTCTTCATTTATTATCGAATCGACTTAAAGCCATATCGTTACATTGGCCGCTCTTCTCTCTGAAACGGTTACATTTATCGTCTGCAAAGCTATGTCGTGTGCTGCGGTATGCAGAGACACTAAAAGCAAAATAGTAGAACACAGAAGATACTTCTAAGTTGATGTTATAGCCAGTAAGAAGCAGTACAATTCAACTTTTAGTTCTCGATTATTCACTTTTTACCCTTCTTTGGTGCCTTGGGCATGAGCTAGGACCCTAAGATTTTGCATGAGAGGAGGACTAGCAGCTGCGTTGAACGGGAGTATGTGAAAAGTGTTCATATGTAGTAAAAACCTGAGAAATCCATCCGTTGTCGTCATTTTTTATCGAATCGACTTAAAGCCAGATCGACACATTGGCAGCTTTTCTCTCTGAAACGGTTACATTTATCATCTGCAAAGCTATGTCGCGTGCTGCGGTATGCAGAGACACTAAAAGCAAAATAGTAGAACACAGAAGATGCTTCTAAGTTGATGTTATAGCCAGTAAGAAGCAGTACAATTCAACTTTTAGTTCTCGATTATTCACTTTTTACCCTTCTTTGGTGCCTTGGGCATGAGCTAGGACCCTAAGATTTTGCATGAGAGGAGGACTAGCAGCTGCGTTGAACGGGAGTATGTGAAAAGTGTTCATATGTAGTAAAAACCTGAGAAATCCGTCCGTTTTCTTCATTTATTATCGAATCGACTTAAAGCCATATCGTTACATTGGCCGCTCTTCTCTCTGAAACGGTTACATTTATCGTCTGCAAAGCTATGTCGCGTGCTGCAGTATGCAGAGACACTAAAAGCAAAATAGTAGAACACAGAAGATGCTTCTAAGTTGATGTTATAGCCAGTAAGAAGCAGTACAATTCAACTTTTAGTTCTCGATTATTCACTTTTTACACTTCTTTGGTGCCTTGGGCATGAGCTAGGACCCTAAGATTTTGCATGAGAGGAGGACTAGCAGCTGCGTTGCACGGAAGAATGTGAAAAGTGTTCATATGTAGTAAAAACCTGAGAAATCCTTCCGTTGTCGTCATTTGTTATCGAATAAAAATAAAGCCAGATCGACACATTGGTCGCTTTTCTCTCTGAAACGGTTACATTTATCATCTGCAAAGCTATGTCGCGTGCTGCGGTATGCAGAGACACTAAAAGCAAAATAGTAGAACACAGAAGATGCTTCTAAGTTGATGTTATAGCCAGTAAGAAGCAGTACAATTCAACTTTTAGTTCTCGAATATTCACGTTTTACCCTTCTTTGGTGCCTTGGGCATGAGCTAGGACCCTAAGATTTTGCATGAGAGGGGGACTAGCAGCTGCGTTGAACGGGAGTATGTGAAAAGTGTTCATATGTAGTAAAATCCTGAGAAATCCGTCCGTTTTCTTCATTTATTATCGAATCGACTTAAAGTCATATCGTTACATTGGCCGCTCTTCTCTCTGAAACGGTTACATTTATCGTCTGCAAAGCTATGTGGCGTGCTGCGGTATGCAGAGACACTAAAAGCAAAATAGTAGAACACAGAAGATGCTTCTAAGTTGATGTTATAGCCAGTAAGAAGCAGTACAATACAACTTTTAGTTCTCGATTATTCACTTTCTACCCTTCTTTGGTGCCTTGGGCATGAGTAAGGAAACTAAGATTTTGCATGAGAGGAGGACTAGCAGCTGCGTTGAACGGGAGTATGTGAAAAGTGTGCATATGTAGTAAAAACCTGAGAAATCCGGCCGTTTTCTTCATTTATTATCGAATCGACTTAAAGCCATATCTTTACATTGGCCGCTCTTCTCTCTGAAACGGTTACATTTATCGTCTGCAAAGCTATGTCGCGTGCTGCGGTATGCAGAGACACTAAAAGCAAAATAGTAGAACACAGAAGATGCTTCTAAGTTGATGTTATAGCCAGTAAGATGCAGTACAATTCAACTTTTAGTTCTCGATTATTCACTTTTTACCCTTCTTTGGTGCCTTGGGCATGAGCTAGGACCCTAAGATTTTGCATGAGAGGAGGACTAGCAGCTGCGTTGCACGGGAGTATGTGAAAAGTGTTCATATGTAGTAAAAACCTGAGAAATCCGTCCGTTGTCGTCATTTGTTATCGAATAAAAATAAAGCCAGATCGACACATTGGTCGCTTTTCTCTCTGAAACGGTTACATTTATCGTCTGCAAAGCTATGTCGCGTGCTGCGGTATGCAGAGACACTAAAAGCAAAATAGTAGAACACAGAAGATGCTTCTAAGTTGATGTTATAGCCAGTAAGAAGCAGTACAATTCAACTTTTAGTTATCGATAATTCAATTTTTACCCTTCTTTGGTGTCTCGGGCATGAGCTAGGACCCTAAGATTTTGCATGAGACGAGGACTAGCAGCTGCGTTGAACGGGAGTATGTGAAAAGTGTTCATATGTAGTAAAAACCTGAGAAATCCGTCCGTTTTCTTCATTTATTATCGAATCGACTTAAAGCCATATCGTTACATTGGCCGCTCTTCTCTCTGAAACGGTTACATTTATCGTCTGCAAAGCTATGTCGCGTGCTGCGGTATGCAGAGACACTAAAAGCAAAATAGTAGAACACAGAAGATGCTTCTAAGTTGATGTTATTGCCAGTAAGAAGCAGTACAATTCAACTTTTAGTTCTCGATTATTCACTTTTTTTCCTTCTTTGGTGCCTTGGGCATGTGCTAGGACCCTAAGATTTTGCATGAGAGGAGGACTAGCAGCTGCGTTGAACGGGAGTATGTGAAAAGTGTTCATATGTAGTAAAAACCTGAGAAATCCGTCCGTTTTCTTCATTTATTATCGAATCGACTTAAAGCCATATCGTTACATTGGCCGCTCTTCTCTCTGAAACTGTTACATTTATCGTCTGCAAAGCTGTGTCGCGTGCTGCGGTATGCAGAGACACTAAAAGCAAAATAGTAGAACACAGAAGATGCTTCTAAGTTGATGTTATAGCCAGTAAGAAGCAGTACAATTCAACTTTTAGTTCTCGATTATTCACTTTTTACCCTTCTTTGGTGCCTTGGGCATGAGCTAGGACCCTAAGATTTTGCATGAGAGAAGGACTAGCAGCTGCGTTGAACGGGAGTATGTGAAAAGTGTTCATATGTAGTAAAAACCTGAGAAATCCGTCCGTTTTCGTCATTTATTATCGAATCGACTTAAAGCCATATCGTTACATTGGCCGCTCTTCTCTCTGAAACGGTTACATTTATCGTCTGCAAAGCTATGTCGCGTGCTGCGGTACGCAGAGACACAAAAAGCAAAATAGTAGAACACAGAAGATGCTTCTAAGTTGATGTTATAGCCTGTAAGAAGCAGTACAATACAACTTTTAGTTCTCGATTATTCACTTTTTACCCTTCTTTGGTGCCTTGGGCATGAGCTAGGACCCTAAGATTTTGCATGAGAGGAGGACTAGCAGCTGCGTTGAACGGGAGTATGTGAAAAGTGTTCATATGTAGTAAAAACCTGAGAAATCCGTCCGTTGTCGTCATTTGTTATCGAATAAAAATAAAGCCAGATCGACACATTGGTCGCTTTTCTTTCTGAAACGGTTACATTTATCATCTGCAAAGCTATGTCGCGTGCTGCGGTATGCAGAGACACTAAAAGCAAAATAGTAGAACACAGAACATGCTTCTAAGTTGATGTTATAGCCAGTAAGAAGCAGTACAATTCAACTTTTAGTTCTCGATTATTCACTTTTTACCCTTCTTTGGTGCCTTGGGCATGAGCTAGGACCCTAAGATTTAGCATGAGAGGAGGACTAGCAGCTGCGTTGAACGGGAGTATGTGAAAAGTGTTCATATGTAGTAGAAACCTGAGAAATCCGTCCGTTTTCTTCATTTATTATCGAATCGACTTAAAGCCATATCGTTACATTGGCAGCTCTTCTCTCTGAAACGGTTACATTTATCGTCTGCAAAGCTATGTCGTGTGCTGCGGTATGCAGAGACACTAAAAGCAAAATAGTAGAACACAGAAGATACTTCTAAGTTGATGTTATAGCCAGTAAGAAGCAGTACTATTCAACTTTTAGTTCTCGATTATTCACTTTTTACCCTTCTTTGGTGCCTTGGGCATGAGCTAGGACCCTAAGATTTTGCATGAGAGGAGGACTAGCAGCTGCGTTGAACGGGAGTATGTGAAAAGTGTTCATATGTAGTAAAAACCTGAGAAATCCATCCGTTGTCGTCATTTTTTATCGAATCGACTTAATGCCAGATCGACACATTGGCAGCTTTTCTCTCTGAAACGGTTATATTTATCATCTGCAAAGCTATGTCGCGTGCTGCGGTATGCAGAGACACTAAAAGCAAAATAGTAGAACACAGAAGATGCTTCTAAGTTGATGTTATAGCCAGTAAGAAGCAGTACAATTCAACTTTTATTTCTCGATTATTCACTTTTTACCCTTCTTTGGTGCTTTGGGCATGAGCTAGGACCCTAAGATTTTGCATGAGAGGAGGACTAGCAGCTGCGTTGAACGGGAGTATGTGAAAAGTGTTCATATGTAGTAAAAACCTGAGAAATCCGTCCGTTTTCTTCATTTATTATCGAATCGACTTAAAGCCATATCGTTACATTGGTCGCTCTTCTCTCTGAAACGGTTACATTTATCGTCTGCAAAGCTATGTCGTGTGCTGCGGTATGCAGAGACACTAAAAGCAAAATAGTAGAACACAGAAGATACTTCTAAGTTGATGTTATAGCCAGTAAGAAGCAGTACAATTCAACTTTTAGTTCTCGATTATTCACTTTTTACCCTTCTTTGGTGCCTTGGGCATGAGCTAGGACCCTAAGATTTTGCATGAGAGGAGGACTAGCAGCTGCGTTGAACGGGAGTATGTGAAAAGTGTTCATATGTAGTAAAAACCTGAGAAATCCATCCGTTGTCGTCATTTTTTATCGAATCGACTTAAAGCCAGATCGACACATTGGCAGCTTTTCTCTCTGAAACGGTTACATTTATTATCTGCAAAGCTATGTCGCGTGCTGCGGTATGCAGAGACACTAAAAGCAAAATAGTAGAACACAGAAGATGCTTCTAAGTTGATGTTATAGCCAGTAAGAAGCAGTACAATTCAACTTTTAGTTCTCGATTATTCACTTTTTACCCTTCTTTGGTGCCTTGGGCATGAGCTAGGACCCTAAGATTTTGCATGAGAGGAGGACTAGCAGCTGCGTTGAACGGGAGTATGTGAAAAGTGTTCATATGTAGTAAAAACCTGAGAAATCCGTCCGTTTTCTTCATTTATTATCGAATCGACTTAAAGCCATATCGTTACATTGGCCGCTCTTCTCTCTGAAACGGTTACATTTATCGTCTGCAAAGCTATGTCGCGTGCTGCGGTACGCAGAGACACAAAAAGCAAAATAGTAGAACACAGAAGATGCTTCTAAGTTGATGTTATAGCCTGTAAGAAGCAGTACAATACAACTTTTAGTTCTCGATTATTCACTTTTTACCCTCCTTTGGTGCCTTGGGCATGAGCTAGGACCCTAAGATTTTGCATGAGAGGAGGACTAGCAGCTGCGTTGAACGGGAGTATGTGAAAAGTGTTCATATGTAGTAAAAACCTGAGAAATCCGTCCGTTGTCGTCATTTGTTATCGAATAAAAATAAAGCCAGATCGACACATTGGTCGCTTTTCTTTCTGAAACGGTTACATTTATCATCTGCAAAGCTATGTCGCGTGCTGCGGTATGCAGAGACACTAAAAGCAAAATAGTAGAACACAGAACATGCTTCTAAGTTGATGTTATAGCCAGTAAGAAGCAGTACAATTCAACTTTTAGTTCTCGATTATTCACTTTTTACCCTTCTTTGGTGCCTTGGGCATGAGCTAGGACCCTAAGATTTAGCATGAGAGGAGGACTAGCAGCTGCGTTGAACGGGAGTATGTGAAAAGTGTTCATATGTAGTAGAAACCTGAGAAATCCGTCCGTTTTCTTCATTTATTATCGAATCGACTTAAAGCCATATCGTTACATTGGCAGCTCTTCTCTCTGAAACGGTTACATTTATCGTCTGCAAAGCTATGTCGTGTGCTGCGGTATGCAGAGACACTAAAAGCAAAATAGTAGAACACAGAAGATACTTCTAAGTTGATGTTATAGCCAGTAAGAAGCAGTACTATTCAACTTTTAGTTCTCGATTATTCACTTTTTACCCTTCTTTGGTGCCTTGGGCATGAGCTAGGACCCTAAGATTTTGCATGAGAGGAGGACTAGCAGCTGCGTTGAACGGGAGTATGTGAAAAGTGTTCATATGTAGTAAAAACCTGAGAAATCCATCCGTTGTCGTCATTTTTTATCGAATCGACTTAATGCCAGATCGACACATTGGCAGCTTTTCTCTCTGAAACGGTTATATTTATCATCTGCAAAGCTATGTCGCGTGCTGCGGTATGCAGAGACACTAAAAGCAAAATAGTAGAACACAGAAGATGCTTCTAAGTTGATGTTATAGCCAGTAAGAAGCAGTACAATTCAACTTTTAGTTCTCGATTATTCACTTTTTACCCTTCTTTGGTGCTTTGGGCATGAGCTAGGACCCTAAGATTTTGCATGAGAGGAGGACTAGCAGCTGCGATGAACGGGAGTATGTGACAAGTGTCATATGTAGTAAAAACCTGAGAAATCCGTCCGTTTTCTTCATTTATTATCGAATCGACTTAAAGCCATATCGTTACATTGGTCGCTCTTCTCTCTGAAACGGTTACATTCATCGTCTGCAAAGCTATGTCGTGTGCTGCGGTATGCAGAGACACTAAAAGCAAAATAGTAGAACACAGAAGATACTTCTAAGTTGATGTTATAGCCAGTAAGAAGCAGTACAATTCAACTTTTAGTTCTCGATTATTCACTTTTTACCCTTCTTTGGTGCCTTGGGCATGAGCTAGGACCCTAAGATTTTGCATGAGAGGAGGACTAGCAGCTGCGTTGAACGGGAGTATGTGAAAAGTGTTCATATGTAGTAAAAACCTGAGAAATCCATCCGTTGTCGTCATTTTTTATCGAATCGACTTAAAGCCAGATCGACACATTGGCAGCTTTTCTCTCTGAAACGGTTACATTTATTATCTGCAAAGCTATGTCGCGTGCTGCGGTATGCAGAGACACTAAAAGCAAAATAGTAGAACACAGAAGATGCTTCTAAGTTGATGTTATAGCCAGTAAGAAGCAGTACAATTCAACTTTTAGTTCTCGATTATTCACTTTTTACCCTTCTTTGGTGCCTTGGGCATGAGCTAGGACCCTAAGATTTTGCATGAGAGGAGGACTAGCAGCTGCGTTGAACGGGAGTATGTGAAAAGTGTTCATATGTAGTAAAAACCTGAGAAATCCGTCCGTTTTCTTCATTTATTATCGAATCGACTTAAAGCCATATCGTTACATTGGCCGCTCTTCTCTCTGAAACGGTTACATTTATCGTCTGCAAAGCTATGTCGCGTGCTGCAGTATGCAGAGACACTAAAAGCAAAATAGTAGAACACAGAAGATGCTTCTAGGTTGATGTTATAGCCAGTAAGAAGCAGTACAATTCAACTTTTAGTTCTCGATTATTCACTTTTTACACTTCTTTGGTGCCTTGGGCATGAGCTAGGACCCTAAGATTTTGCATGAGAGGAGGACTAGCAGCTGCGTTGCACGGAAGAATGTGAAAAGTGTTCATATGTAGTAAAAACCTGAGAAATCCTTCCGTTGTCGTCATTTGTTATCGAATAAAAATAAAGCCAGATCGACACATTGGTCGCTTTTCTCTCTGAAACGGTTACATTTATCATCTGCAAAGCTATGTCGCGTGCTGCGGTATGCAGAGACACTAAAAGCAAAATAGTAGAACACAGAAGATGCTTCTAAGTTGATGTTATAGCCAGTAAGAAGCAGTACAATTCAACTTTTAGTTCTCGATTATTCACGTTTTACCCTTCTTTGGTGCCTTGGGCATGAGCTAGGACCCTAAGATTTTGCATGAGAGGGGGACTAGCAGCTGCGTTGAACGGGAGTATGTGAAAAGTGTTCATATGTAGTAAAAACCTGAGAAATCCGTCCGTTTTCTTCATTTATTATCGAATCGACTTAAAGTCATATCGTTACATTGGCCGCTCTTCTCTCTGAAACGGTTACATTTATCGTCTGCAAAGCTATGTGGCGTGCTGCGGTATGCAGAGACACTAAAAGCAAAATAGTAGAACACAGAAGATGCTTCTAAGTTGATGTTATAGCCAGTAAGAAGCAGTACAATACAACTTTTAGTTCTCGATTATTCACTTTCTACCCTTCTTTGGTGCCTTGGGCATGAGTAAGGAAACTAAGATTTTGCATGAGAGGAGGACTAGCAGCTGCGTTGAACGGGAGTATGTGAAAAGTGTGCATATGTAGTAAAAACCTGAGAAATCCGGCCGTTTTCTTCATTTATTATCGAATCGACTTAAAGCCATATCTTTACATTGGCCGCTCTTCTCTCTGAAACGGTTACATTTATCGTCTGCAAAGCTATGTCGCGTGCTGCGGTATGCAGAGACACTAAAAGCAAAATAGTAGAACACAGAAGATGCTTCTAAGTTGATGTTATAGCCAGTAAGAAGCAGTACAATTCAACTTTTAGTTCTCGATTATTCACTTTTTACCCTTCTTTGGTGCCTTGGGCATGAGCTAGGACCCTAAGATTTTGCATGAGAGGAGGACTAGCAGCTGCGTTGCACGGGAGAATGTGAAAAGTGTTCATATGTAGTAAAAACCTGAGAAATCCGTCCGTTGTCGTCATTTGTTATCGAATAAAAATAAAGCCAGATCGACACATTGGTCGCTTTTCTCTCTGAAACGGTTACATTTATCGTCTGCAAAGCTATGTCGCGTGCTGCGGTATGCAGAGACACTAAAAGCAAAATAGTAGAACACAGAAGATGCTTCTAAGTTGATGTTATAGCCAGTAAGAAGCAGTACAATTCAACTTTTAGTTCTCGATAATTCAATTTTTACCCTTCTTTGGTGTCTCGGGCATGAGCTAGGACCCTAAGATTTTGCATGAGACGAGGACTAGCAGCTGCGTTGAACGGGAGTATGTGAAAAGTGTTCATATGTAGTAAAAACCTGAGAAATCCGTCCGTTTTCTTCATTTATTATCGAATCGACTTAAAGCCATATCGTTACATTGGCCGCTCTTCTCTCTGAAACGGTTACATTTATCGTCTGCAAAGCTATGTCGCGTGCTGCGGTATGCAGAGACACTAAAAGCAAAATAGTAGAACACAGAAGATGCTTGTAAGTTGATGTTATTGCCAGTAAGAAGCAGTACAATTCAACTTTTAGTTCTCGATTATTCACTTTTTTTCCTTCTTTGGTGCCTTGGGCATGTGCTAGGACCCTAAGATTTTGCATGAGAGGAGGACTAGCAGCTGCGTTGAACGGGAGTATGTGAAAAGTGTTCATATGTAGTAAAAACCTGAGAAATCCGTCCGTTTTCTTCATTTATTATCGAATCGACTTAAAGCCATATCGTTACATTGGCCGCTCTTCTCTCTGAAACGGTTACATTTATCGTCTGCAAAGCTGTGTCGCGTGCTGCGGTATGCAGAGACACTAAAAGCAAAATAGTAGAACACAGAAGATGCTTCTAAGTTGATGTTATAGCCAGTAAGAAGCAGTACAATTCAACTTTTAGTTCTCGATTATTCACTTTTTACCCTTCTTTGGTGCCTTGGGCATGAGCTAGGACCCTAAGATTTTGCATGAGAGGAGGACTAGCAGCTGCGTTGAACGGGAGTATGTGAAAAGTGTTCATATGTAGTAAAAACCTGAGAAATCCGTCCGTTTTCTTCATTTATTATCGAATCGACTTAAAGCCATATCATTACATTGGCCGCTCTTCTCTCTGAAACGGTTACATTTATCGTCTGCAAAGCTATGTCGCGTGCTGCGGTATGCAGAGACACTAAAAGCAAAATAGTAGAACACAGAAGATGCTTCTAAGTTGATGTTATAGCCAGTAAGAAGCAGTACAATTCAACTTTTAGTTCTCGATTATTCACTTTTTTTCCTTCTTTGGTGCCTTGGGCATGAGCTAGGACCCTAAGATTTTGCATGAGAGAAGGACTAGCAGCTGCGTTGAACGGGAGTATGTGAAAAGTGTTCATATGTAGTAAAAACCTGAGAAATCCGTCCGTTTTCTTCATTTATTATCGAATCGACTTAAAGCCATATCGTTACATTGGCCGCTCTTCTCTCTGAAACGGTTACATTTATCGTCTGCAAAGCTATGTCGCGTGCTGCGGTATGCAGAGACACAAAAAGCAAAATAGTAGAACACAGAAGATGCTTCTAAGTTGATGTTATAGCCTGTAAGAAGCAGTACAATACAACTTTTAGTTCTCGATTATTCACTTTTTACCCTTCTTTGGTGCCTTGGGCATGAGCTAGGACCCTAAGATTTTGCATGAGAGGAGGACTAGCAGCTGCGTTGAACGGGAGTATGTGAAAAGTGTTCATATGTAGTAAAAACCTGAGAAATCCATCCGTTGTCGTCATTTTTTATCGAATCGACTTAAAGCCAGATCGACACATTGGCAGCTTTTCTCTCTGAAACGGTTATATTTATCATCTGCAAAGCTATGTCGCGTGCTGCGGTATGCAGAGACACTAAAAGCAAAATAGTAGAACACAGAAGATGCTTCTAAGTTGATGTTATAGCCAGTAAGAAGCAGTACAATTCAACTTTTAGTTCTCGATTATTCACTTTTTACCCTTCTTTGGTGCCTTGGGCATGAGCTAGGACCCCTAAGATTTAGCATGAGAGGAGGACTAGCAGCTGCGTTGAACGGGAGTATGTGAAAAGTGTTCATATGTAGTAAAAACCTGAGAAATATTTCCGTTTTCTTCATTTATTATCGAATCGACTTAAAGCCATATCGTTACATTGGCCGCTCTTCTCTCTGAAACGGTTACATTTATCGTCTGCAAAGCTATGTCGTGTGCTGCGGTATGCAGAGACACTAAAAGCAAAATAGTAGAACACAGAAGATACTTCTAAGTTGATGTTATAGCCAGTAAGAAGCAGTACAATTCAACTTTTAGTTCTCGATTATTCACTTTTTACCCTTCTTTGGTGCCTTGGGCATGAGCTAGGACCCTAAGATTTTGCATGAGAGGAGGACTAGCAGCTGCGTTGAACGGGAGTATGTGAAAAGTGTTCATATGTAGTAAAAACCTGAGAAATCCATCCGTTGTCGTCATTTTTTATCGAATCGACTTAAAGCCAGATCGACACATTGGCAGCTTTTCTCTCTGAAACGGTTACATTTATCATCTGCAAAGCTATGTCGCGTGCTGCGGTATGCAGAGACACTAAAAGCAAAATAGTAGAACACAGAAGATGCTTCTAAGTTGATGTTATAGCCAGTAAGAAGCAGTACAATTCAACTTTTAGTTCTCGATTATTCACTTTTTACACTTCTTTGGTGCCTTGGGCATGAGCTAGGACCCTAAGATTTTGCATGGGAGGAGGACTAGCAGCTGCGTTGCACGGAAGAATGTGAAAAGTGTTCATATGTAGTAAAAACCTGAGAAATCCTTCCGTTGTCGTCATTTGTTATCGAATAAAAATAAAGCCAGATCGACACATTGGTCGCTTTTCTCTCTGAAACGGTTACATTTATCATCTGCAAAGCTATGTCGCGTGCTGCGGTATGCAGAGACACTAAAAGCAAAATAGTAGAACACAGAAGATGCTTCTAAGTTGATGTTATAGCCAGTAAGAAGCAGTACAATTCAACTTTTAGTTCTCGATTATTCACGTTTTACCCTTCTTTGGTGCCTTGGGCATGAGCTAGGACCCTAAGATTTTGCATGAGAGGGGGACTAGCAGCTGCGTTGAACGGGAGTATGTGAAAAGTGTTCATATGTAGTAAAAACCTGAGAAATCCGTCCGTTTTCTTCATTTATTATCGAATCGACTTAAAGTCATATCGTTACATTGGCCGCTCTTCTCTCTGAAACGGTTACATTTATCGTCCGCAAAGCTATGTGGCGTGCTGCGGTATGCAGAGACACTAAAAGCAAAATAGTAGAACACAGAAGATGGTTCTAAGTTGATGTTATAGCCAGTAAGAAGCAGTACAATACAACTTTTAGTTCTCGATTATTCACTTTCTACCCTTCTTTGGTGCCTTGGGCATGAGTAAGGAAACTAAGATTTTGCATGAGAGGAGGACTAGCAGCTGCGTTGAACGGGAGTATGTGAAAAGTGTGCATATGTAGTAAAAACCTGAGAAATCCGGCCGTTTTCTTCATTTATTATCGAATCGACTTAAAGCCATATCTTTACATTGGCCGCTCTTCTCTCTTAAACGGTTACATTTATCGTCTGCAAAGCTATGTCGCGTGCTGCGGTATGCAGAGACACTAAAAGCAAAATAGTAGAACACAGAAGATGCTTCTAAGTTGATGTTATAGCCAGTAAGAAGCAGTACAATTCAACTTTTAGTTCTCGATTATTCACTTTTTACCCTTCTTTGGTGCCTTGGGCATGAGCTAGGACCCTAAGATTTTGCATGAGAGGAGGACTAGCAGCTGCGTTGCACGGGAGAATGTGAAAAGTGTTCATATGTAGTAAAAACCTGAGAAATCCGTCCGTTGTCGTCATTTGTTATCGAATAAAAATAAAGCCAGATCGACACATTGGTCGCTTTTCTCTCTGAAACGGTTACATTTATCGTCTGCAAAGCTATGTCGCGTGCTGCGGTATGCAGAGACACTAAAAGCAAAATAGTAGAACACAGAAGATGCTTCTAAGTTGATGTTATAGCCAGTAAGAAGCAGTACAATTCAACTTTTAGTTCTCGATAATTCAATTTTTACCCTTCTTTGGTGTCTCGGGCATGAGCTAGGACCCTAAGATTTTGCATGAGACGAGGACTAGCAGCTGCGTTGAACGGGAGTATGTGAAAAGTGTTCATATGTAGTAAAAACCTGAGAAATCCGTCCGTTTTCTTCATTTATTATCGAATCGACTTAAAGCCATATCGTTACATTGGCCGCTCTTCTCTCTGAAACGGTTACATTTATCGTCTGCAAAGCTATGTCGCGTGCTGCGGTATGCAGAGACACTAAAAGCAAAATAGTAGAACACAGAAGATGCTTCTAAGTTGATGTTATTGCCAGTAAGAAGCAGTACAATTCAACTTTTCGTTCTCGATTATTCACTTTTTTTCCTTCTTTGGTGCCTTGGGCATGTGCTAGGACCCTAAAATTTTGCATGAGAGGAGGACTAGCAGCTGCGTTGAACGGGAGTATGTGAAAAGTGTTCATATGTAGTAAAAACCTGAGAAATCCGTCCGTTTTCTTCATTTATTATCGAATCGACTTAAAGCCATATCGTTACATTGGCCGCTCTTCTCTCTGAAACGGTTACATTTATCGTCTGCAAAGCTGTGTCGCGTGCTGCGGTATGCAGAGACACTAAAAGCAAAATAGTAGAACACAGAAGATGCTTCTAAGTTGATGTTATAGCCAGTAAGAAGCAGTACAATTCAACTTTTAGTTCTCGATTATTCACTTTTTACCCTTCTTTGGTGCCTTGGGCATGAGCTAGGACCCTAAGATTTTGCATGAGAGGAGGACTAGCAGCTGCGTTGAACGGGAGTATGTGAAAAGTGTTCATATGTAGTAAAAACCTGAGAAATCCGTCCGTTTTCTTCATTTATTATCGAATCGACTTAAAGCCATATCATTACATTGGCCGCTCTTCTCTCTGAAACGGTTACATTTATCGTCTGCAAAGCTATGTCGCGTGCTGCGGTATGCAGAGACACTAAAAGCAAAATAGTAGAACACAGAAGATGCTTCTAAGTTGATGTTATAGCCAGTAAGAAGCAGTACAATTCAACTTTTAGTTCTCGATTATTCACTTTTTTTCCTTCTTTGGTGCCTTGGGCATGAGCTAGGACCCTAAGATTTTGCATGAGAGAAGGACTAGCAGCTGCGTTGAACGGGAGTATGTGAAAAGTGTTCATATGTAGTAAAAACCTGAGAAATCCTTCCGTTTTCTTCATTTATTATCGAATCGACTTAAAGCCATATCGTTACATTGGCCGCTCTTCTCTCTGAAACGGTTACATTTATCGTCTGCAAAGCTATGTCGCGTGCTGCGGTATGCAGAGACACAAAAAGCAAAATAGTAGAACACAGAAGATGCTTCTAAGTTGATGTTATAGCCTGTAAGAAGCAGTACAATACAACTTTTAGTTCTCGATTATTCACTTTTTACCCTTCTTTGGTGCCTTGGGCATGAGCTAGGACCCTAAGATTTTGCATGAGACGAGGACTAGCAGCTGCGTTGAACGGGAGAATGTGAAAAGTGTTCATATGTAGTAAAAACCTGAGAAATCCGTCCGTTGTCGTCATTTGTTATCGAATAAAAATAAAGCCAGATCGACACATTGGTCGCTTTTCTTTCTGAAACGGTTACATTTATCATCTGCAAAGCTATGTCGCGTGCTGCGGTATGCAGAGACACTAAAAGCAAAATAGTAGAACACAGAACATGCTTCTAAGTTGATGTTATAGCCAGTAAGAAGCAGTACAATTCAACTTTTAGTTCTCGATTATTCACTTTTTACCCTTCTTTGGTGCCTTGGGCATGAGCTAGGACCCTAAGATTTAGCATGAGAGGAGGACTAGCAGCTGCGTTGAACGGGAGTATGTGAAAAGTGTTCATATGTAGTAAAAACCTGAGAAATCCGTCCGTTTTCTTCATTTATTATCGAATCGACTTAAAGCCATATCGTTACATTGGCCGCTCTTCTCTCTGAAACGGTTACATTTATCGTCTGCAAAGCTATGTCGTGTGCTGCGGTATGCAGAGACACTAAAAGCAAAATAGTAGAACACAGAAGATACTTCTAAGTTGATGTTATAGCCAGTAAGAAGCAGTACAATTCAACTTTTAGTTCTCGATTATTCACTTTTTACCCTTCTTTGGTGCCTTGGGCATGAGCTAGGACCCTAAGATTTTGCATGAGAGGAGGACTAGCAGCTGCGTTGAACGGGAGTATGTGAAAAGTGTTCATATGTAGTAAAAACCTGAGAAATCCATCCGTTGTCGTCATTTTTTATCGAATCGACTTAAAGCCAGGTCGACACATTGGCAGCTTTTCTCTCTGAAACGGTTATATTTATCATCTGCAAAGCTATGTCGCGTGCTGCGGTATGCAGAGACACTAAAAGCAAAATAGTAGAACACAGAAGATGCTTCTAAGTTGATGTTATAGCCAGTAAGAAGCAGTACAATTCAACTTTTAGTTCTCGATTATTCACTTTTTACCCTTCTTTGGTGCCTTGGGCATGAGCTAGGACCCTAAGATTTAGCATGAGAGTAGGACTAGCAGCTGCGTTGAACGGGAGTATGTGAAAAGTGTTCATATGTAGTAAAAACCTGAGAAATCCGTCCGTTTTCTTCATTTATTATCGAATCCACTTAAAGCCATATCGTTACATTGGCCGCTCTTCTCTCTGAAACGGTTACATTTATCGTCTGCAAAGCTATGTCGTGTGCTGCGGTATGCAGAGACACTAAAAGCAAAATAGTAGAACACAGAAGATACTTCTAAGTTGATGTTATAGCCAGTAAGAAGCAGTACAATTCAACTTTTAGTTCTCGATTATTCACTTTTTACCCTTCTTTGGTGCCTTGGGCATGAGCTAGGACCCTAAGATTTTGCATGAGAGGAGGACTAGCAGCTGCGTTGAACGGGAGTATGTGAAAAGTGTTCATATGTAGTAAAAACCTGAGAAATCCATCCGTTGTCGTCATTTTTTATCGAATCGACTTAAAGCCAGATCGACACATTGGCAGCTTTTCTCTCTGAAACGGTTACATTTATCATCTGCAAAGCTACGTCGCGTGCTGCGGTATGCAGAGACACTAAAAGCAAAATAGTAGAACACAGAAGATACTTCTAAGTTGATGTAATAGCCAGTAAGAAGCAGTACAATTCAACTTTTAGTTCTCGATTATTCACTTTTTACCCTTCTTTGGTGCCTTGGGCTTGAGCTAGGAACCTAAGATTTTGCATGAGAGGAGGACTACAGCTGCGTTGAACGGGAGTGTGTGAAAAGTATTCATATGTAGTAAAAACGTGAGAAATCCGTCCGTTTTCTTCATTTATTATCGAATCGACTTAAAGCCATATCGTTACACTGGCCGCTCTTCTCTCTGAAACGGTTACATTTATCGTCTGCAAAGCTATGTCGCGTGCCTCGGTATGCAGAGACACTAAAAGCAAAATAGTAGAACACAGAAGATGCTTCTAAGTTGATGTTATAGCCAGTAAGAAGCAGTACAATTCTACTATCAGTTCTCGATTATTCACTTTTTTCCCTTCTTTGGTGCCTTGGGCATGAGGTAGGACCCTAAAATTTTGCATGAGAGGAGGACAAGCAGCTGCGTTGAACGGGAGTATGTGAAAAGTGTTCATATGTAGTAAAAACCTGAGAAATCCGTCCGTTTTCTTCGTTTATTATCGAATCGACTTAAAGCCATATCATTACATTGGCCGCTCTTCTCTCTGAAACGGTTACATTTATCGTCTGCAAATCTATGTCGCGTGCTGCGGTATGCAGAGACACTAAAAGCAAGATAGTAGAACACAGAAGATGCTCCTAAGTTGATGTTATAGCCAGTAAGAAGCAGTACAATTCAACTTTTAGTTCTCGATTATTCACTTTTTTTCCTTCTTTGGTGCCTTGGGCATGAGCTAGGACCCTAAGATTTTGCATGAGAGGAGGACTAGCAGCTGCGTTGAACGGGAGTATGTGAAAAGTGTTCATATGTAGTAAAAACCTGAGAAATCCGTCCGTTTTCTTCATTTATTATCGAATCGACTTAAAGCCATATCGTTACATTGGCCGCTCTTCTCTCTGAAACGGTTACATTTATCGTCTGCAAAGCTATGTCGCGTGCTGCAGTATGCAGAGACACTAAAAGCAAAATAGTAGAACACAGAAGATGCTTCTAAGTTGATGTTATAGCCAGTAAGAAGCAGTACAATTCAACTTTTAGTTCTCGATTATTCACTTTTTACCCTTCTTTGGTGCCTTGGGCATGAGCTAGGACCCTAAGATTTTGCATGAGAGGAGGACTAGCAGCTGCGTTGCACGGATGAATGTGAAAAGTGTTCATATGTAGTAAAAACCTGAGAAATCCTTCCGTTGTCGTCATTTGTTATCGAATAAAAATAAAGCCAGATCGACACATTGGTCGCTTTTCTCTCTGAAACGGTTACATTTATCATCTGCAAAGCTATGTCGCGTGCTGCGGTATGCAGAGACACTAAAAGCAAAATAGTAGAACACAGAAGATGCTTCTAAGTTGATGTTATAGCCAGTAAGAAGCAGTACAATTCAACTTTTAGTTCTCGATTATTCACGTTTTACCCTTCTTTGGTGCCTTGGGCATGAGCTAGGACCCTAAGATTTTGCATGAGAGGGGGACTAGCAGCTGCGTTGAACGGGAGTATGTGAAAAGTGTTCATATGTAGTAAAAACCTGAGAAATCCGTCCGTTTTCTTCATTTATTATCGAATCGACTTAAAGCCATATCGTTACATTGGCCGCTCTTCTCTCTGAAACGGTTACATTTATCGTCTGCAAAGCTATGTGGCGTTCGGCGGTATGCAGAGACACTAAAAGCAAAATAGTAGAACACAGAAGATGCTTCTAAGTTGATGTTATAGCCAGTAAGAAGCAGTACAATACAACTTTTAGTTCTCGATTATTCACTTTCTACCCTTCTTTGGTGCCTTGGGCATGAGTAAGGAAACTAAGATTTTGCATGAGAGGAGGACTAGCAGCTGCGTTGAACGGGAGTATGTGAAAAGTGTTCATATGTAGTAAAAACCTGAGAAATCCGGCCGTTTTCTTAATTTATTATCGAATCGACTTAAAGCCATATCTTTACATTGGCCGCTCTTCTCTCTGAAACGGTTACATTTATCGTCTGCAAAGCTATGTCGCGTGCTGCGGTATGCAGAGACACTAAACGCAAAATAGTAGAACACAGAAGATGCTTCTAAGTTGATGTTATAGCCAGTAAGAAGCAGTACAATTCAACTTTTAGTTCTCGATTATTCACTTTTTACCCTTCTTTGGTGCCTTGGGCATGAGCTAGGACCCTAAGATTTTGCATGAGAGGAGGACTAGCAGCTGCGTTGCACGGGAGAATGTGAAAAGTGTTCATATGTAGTAAAAACCTGAGAAATCCGTCCGTTGTCGTCATTTGTTATCGAATAAGAATAAAGCCAGATCGACACATTGGTCGCTTTTCTCTCTGAAACGGTTACATTTATCATCTCCAAAGCTATGTCGCGTGGTGCGGTATGCAGAGACACTAAAAGCAAAATAGTAGAACACAGAAGATGCTTCTAAGTTGATGTTATAGCCAGTAAGAAGCAGTACAATTCAACTTTTAGTTCTCGATTATTCACTTTTTTTCCTTCTTTGGTGCCTTGGGCATGTGCTAGGACCCTAAGATTTTGCATGAGAGGAGGACTAGCAGCTGCGTTGAACGGGAGTATGTGAAAAGTGTTCATATGTAGTAAAAACCTGAGAAATCCGTCCGTTTTCTTCATTTATTATCGAATCGACTTAAAGCCATATCGTTACTTTGGCCGCTCTTCTCTCTGAAACGGTTACATTTATCGTCTGCAAAGCTATGTCGCGTGCTGCGGTATGCAGAGACACTAAAAGCAAAATAGTAGAACACAGAAGATGCTTCTAAGTTGATGTTATAGCCAGTAAGAAGCAGTACAATTCAACTTTTAGTTCTCGATTATTCACTTTTTACCCTTCTTTGGTGCCTTGGGCATGAGCTAGGACCCTAAGATTTTGCATGAGAGGAGGACTAGCAGCTGCGTTGAACGGGAGTATGTGAAAAGTGTTCATATGTAGTAAAAACCTGAGAAATCCGTCCGTTTTCTTCATTTATTATCGAATCGACTTAAAGCCATATCATTACATTGGCCGCTCTTCTCTCTGAAACGGTTACATTTATCGTCTGCAAAGCTATGTCGCGTGCTGCGGTATGCAGAGACACTAAAAGCAAAATAGTAGAACACAGAAGATGCTTCTAAGTTGATGTTATAGCCAGTAAGAAGCAGTACAATTCAACTTTTAGTTCTCGATTATTCACTTTGTTTCCTTCTTTGGTGCCTTGGGCATGAGCTAGGACCGTAAGATTTTGCATGAGAGGAGGACTAGCAGCTGCGTTGAACGGGAGTATGTGAAAAGTGTTCATATGTAGTAAAAACCTGAGAAATCCGTCCGTTTTCTTCATTTATTTTCGAATCGACTTAAAGCCATATCGTTACATTGGCCGCTCTTCTCTCTGAAACGGTTACATTTATCGTCTGCAAAGCTATGTCGCGTGCTGCGGTATGCAGGGACACTAAACGCAAAATAGTAGAACACAGAACATGCTTCTAAGTTGATGTTATAGCCAGTAAGAAGCAGTACAATACAACTTTTAGTTCTCGATTATTCACTTTTTACCCTTCTTTGGTGCCTTGGGCATGAGCAAGGACCCTAAGATTTTGCATGAGAGGGGGACTAGCAGCTGCGTTGAACGGGAGTATGTGAAAAGTGTTCATATGTAGTAAAAACCTGAGAAATCCGTCCGTTTTCTTCATTTATTATCGAATCGACTTAAAGCCATATCGTTACATTGGCCGCTCTTCTCTCTGAAACGGTTACATTTATCGTCTGCAAAGCTATGTCGCGTGCTGAGGTATGCAGAGACACAAAAAGCAAAATAGTAGAACACAGAAGATGCTTCTAAGTTGATGTTATAGCCAGTAAGAAGCAGTACAATACAACTTTTAGTTCTCGATTATTCACTTTTTACCCTTCTTTGGTGCCTTGGGCATGAGCAAGGACCCTAAGATTTTGCATGAGAGGAGGACTAGCCGCTGCGTTGAACGGGAGTATGTGAAAAGTGTTCATATGTAGTAAAAACCTGAGAAATCCGTCCGTTTTCTTCATTTATTATCGAATCGACTTAAAGCCATATCGTTACATTGGCCGCTCTTCTCTCTGAAACGGTTACATTTATCGTCTGCAAAGCTATGTCGCGTGCTGCGGTATGCAGAGACACTAAAAGCAAAATAGTAGAACACAGAAGATGCTTCTAAGTTGATGTTATAGCCAGTAAGACGCAGTACAATTCAACTTTTAGTTATCGATTATTCACTTTTTACCCTTCTTTGGTGCATTGGGCATGAGCTAGGACCCTAAGATTTTGCATGAGAGGAGGACTAGCAGCTGCGTTGAATGGGAGTATGTGAAAAGTGTTCATATGTAGTAAAAACCTGAGAAATCCGTCCGTTTTCGTCATTTATTATCGAATCGACTTAAAGCCATATCGTTACATTGGCCGCTCTTCTCTCTGAAACGGTTACATTTATCGTCTGCAAAGTTATGTCGCGTGCTGCGGTATGCAGAGACACTAAAAGCAAAATAGTAGAACACAGAAGATGCTTCTAAGTTGATGTTATAGCCAGTAAGAAGCAGTACAATTCAACTTTTAGTTCTCGATTATTCACTTTTTACCCTTCTTTGGTGCCTTGGGCATGAGCTAGGACCCTAAGATTTTGCATGAGAGGAGGACTAGCAGCTGCGTTGAACGGGAGAATGTGAAAAGTGTTCATATGTAGTAAAAACCTGAGAAATCCGTCCGTTGTCGTCATTTGTTATCGAATAAAAATAAAGCCAGATCGACACATTGGTCGCTTTTCTTTCTGAAACGGTTACATTTATCATCTGCAAAGCTATGTCGCGTGCTGCGGTATGCAGAGACACTAAAAGCAAAATAGTAGAACACAGAACATGCTTCTAAGTTGATGTTATAGCCAGTAAGAAGCAGTACAATTCAACTTTTAGTTCTCGATTATTCACTTTTTACCCTTCTTTGGTGCCTTGGGCATGAGCTAGGACCCTAAGATTTTGCATGAGAGGAGGACTAGCAGCTGCGTTGAACGGGAGTATGTGAAAAGTGTTCATATGTAGTAAAAACCTGAGAAATCCGTCCGTTTTCTTCATTTATTATCGAATCGACTTAAAACCATATCGTTACATTGGCCGCTCTTCTCTCTGAAACGGTTACATTTATCGTCTGCAAAGCTATGTCGTGTGCTGCGGTATGCAGAGACACTAAAAGCAAAATAGTAGAACACAGAAGATACTTCTAAGTTGATGTTATAGCCAGTAAGAAGCAGTACAATTCAACTTTTAGTTCTCGATTATTCACTTTTTACCCTTCTTTGGTGCTTTGGGCATGAGCTAGGACCTTAAGATCTTGCATGAAGGGAGGTCTAGCAGCCGCATTGCACGGGTGAATGTGAAAAGTGTTCATATGTAGTGACAACCTGTGAAATCCGCCCGTTTTCCTCATTTGCTATCGAATCGACTTAATGCCAGATCGTCATATCGGCAGCTCTTATCTCTGAAACGGTTACATTTATCGTGTGCAAAGCCATGTCGCATGCTGCAGTATGTGGAGACACTAAAAGCACCATAACAGAACACAGAAGAAGCTTCTAAGTTTATGTCATAGTTAGTACGAAGCAGTGCAATGCAAGTTTTGGTTATTGATTATTGACTTTTTAGACGGCATTGTTGCCTTGGACATGTGGTAGGACCTTAAGAATTTGCACGAAGCGAGGTCTAGCAGCCGCGTTGCGCGGGGAAATTTGAAAAGTTTTCATATGTAGTAAAAACCCGAGAAATCCGCCCGTTTTCGTCATTTGCTATCGTATCGACTTAATGCCAGATCGTCATATTGGCCACTCTTCTCTCTGAAACGGTTACATTTATCGTGTGCAAAGCTGTGTCGCGTGCTGCGGTATGCGGAGACACTAATAGAACCATAATAGAACACAGAAGAAGATTATAAGTTGATGTGATAGCCAGTACGAAGCAGTAGAATTCAAGTTTTAGTTATCGATTATTGAATTTTTAGACGGCTTTGGTACCGTGAACATGAGCTAGGACCTTAAGATTTCGTATGAAGGGAGGTCTAGCAGCCGCGTTGCACGGGTGAATGGGAAAAGTGTTCATATGTTGTGACAACCTGTCAAATCCGCCCGTTTTCGTCATTTGCTATCGAATCGACTTAATGCCAGATCGTCATATTGGGAGCTCTTCTATCTGAAACGGTTACATTTTTCGTGTGCAAAGCTATGTCGCATGCTGCGGTATGCGGAGACACTAAAAGCAACATAAGAGAACACAGAAGAAGGTTGTAAATTGATGTGATAGCCAGTACGAAGCAGTACAATAAAAGTTTTAGTTATCGAATATTGAATTTTAGACGGCTTTGGTGCCTTGGACATGAGCTAGGACCTTACGATTTTGCATGAAGGGAGGACTAGCAGCCGCGTTGCACGGGGGATGTTAGAAGTGTTCATATGTATTGAAAATTTGAGAAATTCGGCCGTTTTCGTCATTTGCTATCGAATAGACTTAATGCCAGATCGTCATATTGGCCGCTTTTCTCTCTGCAAATGTTATATTTATCATCTGCAAAACTATATCGTGTCCTTCGCTATGCTTAGACACTAAAAGCACCATAGTAGAGCACAGAAGAAGACTCTCAGAAGATTTAATCGGCCAGTACGAAGCAATACAATTCACATTTTACTTATCGATTATTGACTTATTAGCCGGCTTTGGTTATTTGGACATGAGCTATGACCTTGAGATTGTTCATGAAACGAGGTCTGTCTGCCAGGTACCGCGGGAGAATGTGAAAAGTGTTCATATGTAGTAAAAACCCGAGATATCCTCCCGTTTTCGTCATTTTCTATTTAATCGACTTATTGCCAGATCGTCACATTGGCCGCTTTTCTCTCTGAAACTGTTACATATATCGTCTGCAAGCTTATGTCGCGTGCTGCGTTATGCGGAGACAGTCAAAGCATCACAGTAGAAAACAGATGAAGCTTCTCTGTTGGTGTAATCGGCGAGAAAGAACCAGTAATAAGCAGTACAATTCAAATTTTAGTTATCATTTATTGACTTATTAGCCTGCTTTGGTGCCTTGGACATGAGCTAGGACCTTAAGATTTAGCATGAAACGCGGTCTGGACGCCACGTTGTGCGGGATGATGTGAAAAGTGTTCATTTGTAGTAAAAACCTGAGAAATCCGACCGTTTTCTTCATTTGCTGTCGAATCGACTTATTGCCAGATCGTCACATCGGCCGCTTTACTCTCTGTGACGGTTACATTTATCGTCTGCAAACTTATGTCGCCTGCTGCCGTTTGCGGAGACACTAAAAGCACCACAGTAGAAGACAGAAGAAGGTGTTAAGAAGATGTAACCGGCCAGTAAGAAGCAGTACAATTCACGTTTTACCTATCGATTACTGACTTATTAGCCGGCTTTGGTGCCTTAGACATGATCGAGGACCTTAAGCTTTTGCATCAAACGAGGTCTGAACGCCACGTTGCAAGGGGAAATGTGAAACGTGTTAATATGTAGTAAAAACCTAAGAAAAACTTTCGCATTTATTTAAGTTCCGTTAGTACAATAAGAATCTGTTAAAAAACTGACTACAATAATCATAATCTTGCTCTACAAGGGAAGTAACTACTACTATTAACAGTATTTATCTACAGCAAATATAACAAAAAGTAAAACAGAAAGATTATCAAACGTCTAATGGCACAGTAATGAAACTGAAAACAGTTCGCGACAATTTCTTCTGAAATTATTTCACCAGGAAACATCAAGAACACCAATTGAAGACTACTAAAGTTCCAAAATAAACCACTATACACAAACAACTAGTTAGTACTTAGCTTTGGATGCGCCGCTACAGCTGCAACTGGTCAGCGCGGAATGTAAACACAGGTAAGAGCTTAAGTTGCTCGATACGAAACACTCACAAATATCAGGTCACAACACAAGAAAGGCGGAGGTGAATGAAGAAACCACTAATAAGTATCTTGTATAGTAAATATTATCACAAAAGCCGTTAAAATATGTATCTGAAACCTATAAATGTATGAAAACTTAGAGAGCGATTTCACACGCACTCACGCGCCTAATCGTAATGCCAGATCGTCGCAGTGGCAGCTTTGCTCACGGAACTGTTTACATATACATCTGGAAACTTACGTCATGTGCTGAGGTATGCGGTCGCACCACAAACAACAAAATAGGAGCTTCTAATTTGATGCAAGCGGCAGGTAAGAAGTAGTACTACTCAAGTGTTTAGGTATCGAAAATTCAACTGTAGACCGGTTCTGGTGTCTTGCAGTTGATAGAGGACCTTGGAACATGTCTGTCTTTTTACCCCCTTCCCCCCCCCCCCCCTTCGTAAGATGACTGTCTACGTACACCCGCCCCCCCCCCCCCCCTCGTAATATGTCTGTCTACCTACTCACGCCTACTGAAAATGTGTGTCTACCCACTTCCCCCTCAGACAATGACTCTACTTATCCCCCCAACCGGAAAACGTCAGTTTTACCACCCCCTCCCCCCCTCAGAAGATAACTGTCTACCTACACACCCTCGGAAGATACCTGTCTACCTAACCCCCCCACCCTCGTTAGAACATGTCTGCCTACCTACCACCCTCTCAAAATATGTCTTTCTATCTACATCCCCCACCCCCCCCTCAGAAGATCACTCTCTACCTACTCCGCACGTGGATGATGTCTGTCTCCCTAACCCACCCTTCAGAAGATGTTTGCCTACATACCCCTTCTTGGAAGATGTCTGTCTACCTACACACCTTTGGAAGAGGCCTGTCTACCTACCCCCTCCCCACCCCTTGGAAGATGTTTGCCCAGCTACCCTCCATCTAAGAAAATATTTGTCTACATACACCCCTTCGGAAAATGTTTGTCTACCTACTACTGCTCTGATGATGTCTGTCTCCCTGCCCCACCCTTCAGAAGATGTCTGCCTACCTACTACTCCATGGAAGATGTCTCTATACATACCACCTATTGGGTGATGTTTGTCTACTCGCCCCCCCCCCCCCACCCCATAAGATGCCAATCTAACATCCCCCCCTGTGAAGATGCCTATCTATCGCCTAGCTCGGAAGCTACCCCAACTCAGAAGGTTCCTATCTACCTGCACTTGGAAGATGACTATCTCTCCATCACCTTCAGAAGACTCTTATCGACCCCCTCAGAAGATGTCTGTCTACATACCCCATCCTCAGAATATGACTGTCTCTGATCTCCCACCCTAGGATTCTGTCTGTCTACCATTCTCACACATCGAGAGAGGTGACACAGTGGTTAGCACACTGGACTCGCATTCGGGAGGATGACGGTTCAATCCCATCTCCGGCCATCCTGATTTAGGTTTTCTGTGATTACCCTAAATCGTTTCAGGCAAATGCCGGGATGGTTCCTTTGAAAGGGCACGGCCGATTTCCTTCCCAATCCTTCCCTAACCCGAGCTTGCGCTCCGTCACTAATGACCTCATTGTCGACGGGACGTTAAACACTAACCACCACCAACACCATTCTCACAATCAGAAACTGTCTGTCTACCTACCTCCCCCCCCCCCCCCCCCCCGGAGATGTCTGCCTATCTGCCTAGGTACCGCCATTTAGAAGGTGTCTGCCTACCTACACCCACTTCAAAAGATGTGTAACTGACTACCCAACCTCCGAAGGTCTCTGTCAAACCCTCCTCCCATCCCTGGAGGATGTATGTGTGCAGACCCCCCTCTTGGAAGACATTTGACAACCGAAAAAACCGCTTTGGAAGATGTATGACTTCCTATCACTACCCTCGGAAGGTGTATGTCTACCTAGCACCCCCTCGAAGATGTCTGTCTATCTACCGAACTGCGGTATATGCCTGCCTCACCCCATCAGAATATGTCTGTCTACATACCTCACATGGAAGATGTCTGTCTACTTACCCCCCCCCCCTCCCTCAGAAAATGTCTGTCTACCTGCCCACCTTGGAATATCCATGTCTACCAAAACCCGGAGGATGTCTGTCTACCCAACACCCCCCCCCCCTCAGAAGATGATTGGATGATTGTCTACCTACCCCCGGAAGATTTCAATCTACCTGCACCCCCTCACTTCGGAAGATGCCTGTCAATCTACCCCTCCAACAGAAAATGTCTGTCTACCTACCGCCCCTCGAAAGTTGTATGTCTACCACCCCTCCTCGGGAGATGTCTGTCTACCTACCCCCCTTCAGAAGATGTCTGTCTACCTACCCCCCGCCCTCTGTAAATGCCTGTCTACCCAACCCCCTCTCGGGAAAAGTATGTCTACCTATCCCCACTCGGAAGATGGCTGTCTACCTACCACCTCCCTCGGAATATGTCTGTATATCGAACCCGACCTCGGAATATGATTTTCCACCTACTGCATGGGAGATGTCAGTCCACCTGCACCCCACTTTGTAAAATGCCTGTCTACTTTCCACCCCTTTGGAAGATGTTTATCATCCCACCTCGGAAGATGTCTGTCTACCTACCACCCTCGGAACACGATTGTCTACTGAACCACACCTCAGAAGATGATTGTCTACTGACCACCCAGAAGATGGAAGCCTACCTGCCCCCTCCCACTACAACAGAAGATGACCATCCATCTAACCCCCCTTGGTGGATGTCTGTTCATCTCCCCCCCTTGGAGGACTTTGTCTTCCTACCCCCTCGGAAGATGTATGTATTCCATTCCCCCTCACAAGAAGTCTATCTTCCAACCCCCCTCAGAAGATTTTTGTCTACCTACCCTGCCTTGGTATATGTGTGTCTTCCTACAACCCCTCATACGATGTCTGCATACCTACCCCCCTCGGAAGAAGTCTATCATCCCTCTGTTGGAGAATTTCTGTCTACCTTCCCCCCCCCCCTCCTCGGAAGATATATGTCTTCATATCCTCTACCCTTGGTGCCTACATACTCAACCTCAGAAGATGTCTACCTACCTACCCCCCCTTATAAGAAATCTTTCTACCTACCCCCACCCCTCCTCGTAATATGTGTGTCTACCACCTCCTGGAGGATGTCTGTCTACTCCCCCCCCCCTTGTAAAATGTCTATCTACCCCAGTTGGAAAGATGTCTATCATCCCACTCTCAGAAGGTGTCTGTCTACCTATCCTCCCACTCTGAAGATGTCTGTGTACCTACCCTCCCTCAGGAGATATCGGTCTAATTGCCCATCGGGACTATGTCTATCTACATACTCTCAGCCTTGGAAAATACGTGCCTACCTACTCCACCCCCTGTAAGATATCTGTCTACCTACAACCCGCCCTCGGAAACTGTCTGTATACATACACCCTCTAATAAGATGTCTGCCTAACTACCTCACACTGTCTGTCTTCCTACCCCAACCATCCTCAGAAGATATGTCTGTCTACCTACCCCTCCTTAGAAAATGCCTGTCTACCTAAATCTCCCTTGGAAAATATCTGCCTACCTGCCCCCCATCCTTAGAAGGTGTCTGTCCACCAACTCTCCCGTCGGAAGATGTATGGCTACCTAACCCCCTTCAGAAGATGTCTGTCTATCTATCTGCCTGTGGAATGTGTATGTCTACCTAATTCCCTTAGACAATGTCAGTCTACCTACCCCCCTCGGAAGATACCTGTCTACCAATACCCTTCCCTCTGCATGCCAAAACTAATAAGATAGCAGCCAACCTACCCCACCTCAGAAGGTCTCTGTTTATGCACCCAAACTGAACATGTATGTCTATCTACCCCCTAGAAGTTGTCTGTCTACCTGCCCCCTCAGAAAATGTCAGTCGACCTAGCCCCCCTCGAAAGATTTCTGTCTACCTGTAAAACCTCATGGAAAATATCTGTCTACCAGCCCCCTTTCAGAAGATGTCTGTCTACCTACCACCCCCCTCAGAAGTAGTATATCTATCTACCCTACCCTTGAAACATGTCTGTCTACCTACCCCCCCCCCCCCCCCAGTCAGCAGATGTCTGTCTACCACCTACATAAGTTGTCTATCTACACCCCCTCAGAAGATGTCTGTCCAATACACCACCCTCAGAAGATATCTGCCCTACCCCTCTCGAAAATGTTAGTCTACCTACACCCCAGATAATGAATGTCTACCAACCCCACCTCGGAAGATGTTTGTCTACCTACCCCATGGAAGATGTGTTTACCTACCACCACTCGTAGTATGTGTGTCTACCTACCCCCATTGGAAAATATCGGTCTACCTACCACCCTTGAAGATGTATGCCTACATACCCAACACCCTCGGAAGACGTCTGTCTACCTAGCTCCCCCCCACGAAGATATCTGCCTTCATACTCACTTCTCTTGGAAGATGTCTGTCAACGTACCCAAATTCAGAAAACAACTGCCTACCTACCCCACCTCAGAAGATGTCTGCCTACCAACCACCCCTCGGAATATGTATGTCTACCTACACTCATTCGGAATATGGCTCTCTACCGCCCCTCCCTCTCAACATGTCTATCTACCTACCTCCCTCAGAACATGTCTATCTACCAACATCCCCCACCTCCTAAGAAGTCTCTCTCACTACCCCCCCCCCCTTCAAAAGTGACACCCTACCTACCATCCTAAGGAGATGTCAGTCTTCCTACTCCCCATACATCAGAAGGTGTGTCTAACTATCCCCATGGACAATGGCTGTCTACATACCGCTAGCCTCAGAAAATACTTGTCTAACTACACCCCCTCAGATTATTTCTGTCTACCTAAAACCCACCCTCGGATAATGTCTGTCTACCTCCCCCCTCACTAATTGTCTCTCTACCTACGCCACCTTAGAAGACGTCTGTCTACATATCCCTCATCCTCTGAAGCTGTATGTCTACTACCCCTGCTCAGAAGATGTCTGTCTACTTAAAAACCCCTCACAACATGTCTGTCTAACAACCACCCCCCCCCCAGTTGTCTGACTACCTACCCCCTTGAAGATGTCTGTCTACCTACCCCCAGTAAAATGTGTCTGTACCCATCTTCCCCTCAGAAAATGATTGTCTACCTACCCCTGTATGTAAGATGTCTCACTACCTACCCTCCCCCCCTTCGGGAAATGTCTGTCTATCTACCCCATCCACTCATGGAAGATGCTTATCTAATCACCTTGGAAGATGCCTTTCTACCCCAGCTCAGAAATTGTCTATCTACCCCCTCCTTAGAAGATGTCGTCCAATGTACTGCCCCCTCAGAAAATGTCTATTTACCACCCTTGGAAGATGTATGTCTGTCTACCCCTTCAAAGATATATGTCTACCTGCCCAACTCGGAAAATGTCTGTCAACGTGCCCCCCTTTGGAAAATGTCTAACATCACCAAGCTCAGTAGATGTGTGTCTATCTGTCCCGCACCCTCGGAAGAAGTCTGTATTTCCAGCCCCCCTCAGAAGAAGTATGTTTACCAACTTTACATCAAGAGTAGTCTGTCCAACTACCCCTAGGAAGGTCTCTGTCTACCTACCCCCTCTTGGAAGATACCTCTCTACCTACAAAACTCCTCAGAAAATGTCTGTCTACCTACCCCCTCAGAAGATTTCTGTCTACCTACACCTCCTCAGATGATGTCTATCTACCTACCTCCCCCCCCCCATCAGCGGAAGACGTATGTCTACCTACCATCCTCAGAAGATGTCTGTCTACATAACCACCCCCCAGAAGATTTCTGTCTATCTACTGCCTCCCTTAGAAGAAGTCTGTTACCAACACACCCATCAGAAGATGTCTGTCTACCAATCCCCCCCTCAGAAGATGTCAGTCTAACCCCCCCCCTCGGAAGAAGTCTATCAACCTCCCTCATAAGATGTCCATCTACCACCCCATCAGAAGATGTCTGTCAACATACCCCCAGAAGATGGCAGTTTTCCCAACCACAATCAGAAGATGTTTGTCTGCCTGCCCTTCTGCTATAGGAAGATTACCTATCAGCCCTCAGAATATGTCTGTCTACCTAAATCCCCTCAGAAGATGTCTTACTACCAACCATCCCCCCTAAGGAAAAGTCTGTCTATCTACCCCCCCCCCTCAGATGAATTTCTATCTAACCCCTAACTAGAAGTCTGTCTACCTATACCCCCTATCTAAGGTGTCTGTCTACATACCCAACCTCCAAAGATGACTGTCTACCTCCCCCCCTCAAAAACGTCGGTGTACCCATCCCCCACTCAGAAGATGATTGTCTACCTACTCCCGTGTGCTAGATGTCCCTCTACCTGCCTCCCTTTGGAAGATGTCTGTCTTACTGCCCACTCCACCCACAAAGATGCCTTTCTAATACTGGCAGAAGATATCTATCAACCCCCCTCAGATGATGTCTGTCTACCCACCCCCCGGAAGAGGTCTGTGTACCCATCGCCCTCAGAAGATGATTGTCTACCTACCCCCGTATGGATGATGCCAGTCTACTTACACCCCTTTCAGAAAATGTCTGTCTACCTACCCCATCCATGCACAGAAGATTCCTATCTACCCACCTTGGACGATGCCTTTCTACCTCAACTCAGAAATGTCTATCTACCACCATCTCAGAAGATGTCTGTCTACCTACCCCTCCATTGAATATATATGCCTACCCAACCCATCCTTGGAAGATGATTGGCTACCTACCCCACGGAAGATGTCAGGCAACCTGCCCGCTCACTTAGGAAGATGCCTACCTCCCCCTTGGAAGTGGTCTATTTTCCACCACTCAGAAGATGTCTGTCTAACTACCCCCTCCGAATATATCTGTCTATCAACCATGTCTGTTTATCTACTCCCATAAGATGTCTATCATCCCCCTCAGAAGGTATCTTCCTATATACTCCCTCCCCTTGGAAGATGTCTGTCTACATAGCCAAACTAAGATGATGTCTGCCAACCTACACCAACACAGAAGATGTCTGTCTACCTACCACCCTTGGAACATCTATGTCTTTCTACTCCCCGGAAGGTGTCTGTCAGTCTGCCCAACTTGGAAAATGTCTGTCTACGTGCCCTCCTTCGGAAGATGTCTATCATCCCCAGCCTCAGAAGAATTATGTCTATTTGTCCCGCACCAACAGTAGATGTCTGTGTACCTACTCCCTTAAGAAGAAGTCTGTTTACCAACCCCCACCAGGAGATTCTTAAACCACCCACCAGGAAAGTCTCTGTCTACCTACCCCCCCCCCCCCCCCCCTTTGGGAGATATCTGTCTACCTACAACACAACTCGGTAAATGTCTGTCTACCTACCCCTCAGAAGATGTCTGTTTATCCACACCTCCACAGATGATGTCTATCTACCTACCCCCTGCCCCCATCCTCCGCGGATGTCTGTCTACCTACCCCCTCAGAAAATGTCTGTCTACCTACCCCCTTGGAAGATGTTGGTCTACTTACCCCTCTAGATGATGTCTGTCTAAGTACGCCCCTCAGAAGATGGCTGTCTACCAACCCACCAATGGGAGATGTCTGTCTACCAACCCCCTCGAAAGGTGCCTTTCTGCCTACCCCCTCAGAAGATTGTCTACCTATGAACACTCAGAAAATGTATGTATACCTACCCCCCTCGGAAGAAGTCTGTCTAATTATTCCCCACCCCTTGGTAATTTCTGCCTACATGCCACTCCCTCTTGAAAGATATCTGTTTACCTACATCTTCTGTGGGGAGGTAGGAAGACACACATCTTCCATGAGGGGTAGGTAGACAGACATATTCCGAAGCAGGGTACATGGTCAGACATCTTCTGAAGGGTGGTAGGTAGACAGACATCTTCCAAGGGGGGGGGGAGACATCTTCTGTGGTGATAATGGTAGACAAACAATTCCAAGGAGGGGTAGTTAGACAGACATCTTCTGAGGGGTTGTTTCTTAGTCAGACGTCTTCCAGGAGGAGGCTTGGTAGACCGACATTTTCCAAGGGGGGTGACATTTTTCGATTGGGGCCAGACAGGTAAACAGATATCCTTTGAGAGGGAGGTAGACATTTTCCGGGGGGGGGGGGTAGAGATATTTTCGAGAGGAAGAGTAGATTGACATCTTCTGGGAGGGGGAGATAGTATTCTTCCATGGGGGGAGGTGAGTAGTCAGACATCTTCAAAGGTTGGGGGGGTTGGTAGACAGACATCTTCCAAGAAATGTCAATAAGTAGACAGACATCTTCTGTGGGGAGTGATGGTATGTACACTTACATCTTCTGATGGGTTCGGGTAGATAAACAGGCATCTTTCATGAAGGGGGGATAGAGCTCCTCGAAGATGGGGTGTAGATATCTTTGGCGAGGAGGGTAGATAGACATAGATTAGATTAGATTAGATTAGATTAATACTTGTTCCATAGATCATGAATACGACACTTCGTAATGATGTGGAACGTGTCAGGTTAATAAAAGATGTCTGTACAAGAAATTACATTACACAAAATATTGCATGACACTAATGATTAATTTTTTTTTTTTTTTTTTTTTTTTTTTTTACTTACTTTATATCTAAAAATTCTGCCAATGAGTAGAAGGAGTTGTCATCTAGAAATTCTTTTAATTTATTTTTAAATGTTAGTTGGCTATCTGTCAGGCTTTTGATGCTGTTTGGTAGGTGCCCAAAGACTTTTGTGGCAGCATAATTTACCCCTTTCTGTGCCAAAGTCAGATTTAACCCTGCATAGTGAAGATCATCCTTTCTCCTGGTGTTATAGGTATGCACACTGCTATTACTTTTGAATTGGGTTGGATTATTATCAACAAATTTCATAAGGGAATATATATACTGTGAGGTTACTGTGAGGATCCCTAGATCCTTAAATAGATGTCTGCAGGATGACCGTGGGTGGGCTCCAGCAATTATTCTGATTACACGTTTTTGTGCAATGAATACTTTTCTACTCAACGATGAATTACCCCAGAATATGATGCCATACGAAAGCAGTGAATGAAAGTAGGCATAGTAAGCTAATTTACTGAGATTCTTATCACCAAAATTTGCAATAACCCTAATAGCATACGTAGCTGAACTCAGACGTTTCAGCAGACCATCAATGTGTTGCTTCCAGTTTAACCTCTCATCAATGGACACACCTAAAAATTTTGAAAATTCTACCTTAGCTACAGACTTCTGTTCAAATTCTATATTTATTACTGGAGTTTTGCCATTTACTGTACGGAACTGTATATACTGTGTTTTATCAAAATTTAAAGAGAGTCCGTTTGCTGAGAACCACTTAATAATTTTGTGAAAAACATCATTTACAATTACATCACTTAGTTCTTGGTTTTTGGATGTTATTACTATACTTGTATCATCAGCAAAAAGAACTAACTTTGCATCTTCATCAATGTGGAATGGTAAGTCATTAATGTATATCAAGAACAGTAAAGGACCTAAGACCGAACCCTGTGGGACCCCGTGCTTGATAGCACCCCAGTTTGAGGAATCAGCTGTTTTAACATTACACGAACCACTTATTTCAACTTTCTGCATTCTTCCAGTTAAGTATGAATTAAACCATTTGTGCACTGCCCCACTCAAACCATAATGATTTAGCTTATCTAAAAGAATTCCATGATTTACACAATCAAAGGCCTTTGAGAGATCACAAAAAATACCAATGGGTGATGTCCGGTTATTCAGAGCATTTAATATTTGATCAGTGAAAGCATATATAGCATTTTCTGTTGAAAAGCCTTTCTGAAAACCAAACTGACATTTTGTTAGTACTTTATTTTTACAAATATGGGAGGCTACTCTTGAATACATTACTTTCTCAAAAATTTTTGATAGAGCTGTCAGAAGAGAGATTGGGCGGTAGTTGTTGACATCCGACATATCCCCCTTTTTATGCAATGGTTTTACAATGGCATATTTCAGTCTATCAGGGAAAACACCCTGCTCCAAAGAGCTATTACATACGTGGCTGAGAATTCTACTTATCTGTGGGGAACAAGCTTTAAGTACTTTGCTGGAAATGCCATCAATTCCGTAAGAGCTTTTACTTTTCAGTGAGTTTATTATTTTACTGATTTCAGAGGGAGAGGTTGGTGGAATTACAGCTGTTTCAAACTGTGCAGGTATGGCCTCTTCTATTAATAGCCTTGCCTCTTCTAGTGAAGATCTAGATCCTATTTTCTCCACAACATTTAAAAAATGATTATTCAAAATATTTTCAATTTCTGATTGTTTGTTAGTGCACTTGTCATTCAATTTTATTGCACTAAAGTCTTCATGTGCTCTTGGTTGCCCTGTTTCCCTTTCAATAATATTCCAAATTGCTTTAATTTTATTATCAGAGTTACTGATCTCAGACATGATACACATGCTTCTGGACTTTTTAATAACTTTTCTTAGTACCGCACAATAGTTTTTATAATATTGAACAATTTCGGGGTCAGTACTCCATCTTGCTGTTAGATACAGTTCTCTTTTGCGGTTGCAAGATATTCTTATTCCTTTAGTTAGCCAAGGTTTTTTATATGTTTTCTTGGAATTATGTTTAACTATTTTCTTGGGAAAACAATTTTCAAATACCCTTAAAAATGTATTGTGAAATAAGTTATATTTCAAGTTTGCATCGGGTTCCTTATACACTTCATCCCAGTCTAGCTGCTGTAGGCTTTCCCTAAAGTTTGCAATATTTATATTGTTAATTGAACGCACTGCTTTGAAAGTCTGATTTATTATACTGCATGGAGCTATGTCATGTACTGTAACAAGCTGTGCACTATGATCTGAAAGACCATTCTCAACAGGATAAGCATTTATGTCCTTAAACTTATCTTGGTCTATAAAAAAGTTATCTATCAATGTACTGCTGTTCTTTGTTATCCGAGTAGGAAAATCAATGACAGAGCTCAAATTGAAAGAACTGAGTAATACTAAAAGGTCATTCTTCCTATTACACTCTTTCAGGGAATCAACATTGAAATCCCCACAAATGATAATTTGCTTCCCCCTGTCTGACAGATAGCACAACAAAGCATCCAAGTTTTCCAGAAATAGCTGGAAATTCCCTGAGGGGGACCTATACACTGTTACAATTATGAAAGTGCCATCCTTTAGTTTAAGTTCAGTGGCACATGCTTCCATATGTTGCTCTACACAAAATTTTTTAGTTTCTAAATTTTTTGCACTGTGGAAGCTTTTGACATATATGGCAACTCCTCCTCTCATCATATTATCTCTACTTACATGTGCAGCTAATTTGTACCCATTGATGCTAACCTTTTGCATATCAGTGACAATGTGATGCTCAGACAGGCATAGTACATCTATTACATTCTCAGTTTCTATATCTTCTAAACAAAGCAGAAGCTCATCAATTTTATTGTTCAATCCCCCAATATTTTGATGAAATATACTAACATTTTTCATTTTACTTTTGCAACTATCTTGAACTTTTTTGACATCTTTAGTACTTGCATGGCTGAGTTTCCCACTGGACACTGATCTTACACTAAAAAAGAGTTTCCACCATGAGATGTAGTTCCTCCCCCCTTTAAATTTCCTGCTATCAGCCCAGCCAGTTTACCCTTCCCTTTCCTGTTGAGGTGTAGGCCATGTCTAGTATAGTCCCACCTACAGAGTGAATCAACACGAACCACACCAATGTGTGACCCCGCACCAGATCCAAGTAGCCGTTCCAACTCCAAATTAACTCTCCTGACAGAAGAGGTCAAATGAGGTCGGTCGTGGCGCTCCAGAACCGACACAAACCCAACACTGGTATGATTCGATGCCGATGCAATCTTTGCCAGGTCACACTCTATGCTGTACCCCGGATCTCTGTCAATACTGTTGCCCGGCCCACCCACAATAACCACGGTGTCTTCCTTAGTAAAACCTTTACATAGTGAACCTAAATCCTCTGTAACCTGCCCCAGTCCAGCACTAGGTTTGAAAAAACTTGAGACCTGGTATTCTGACCCTAATTCATCCTGCAGAAGTTGGCCCACACCCCTAGCATGCGAACTACCTAGCAACAAGACTTTCTTTCTCTTTGCAGACTTCCCTACATTCTTAATCAATTTGCTGCTGAAAGCTTGTTGAGCCCTGTGTACATCTACTTCTGTGAGAGGCTCATCAGTTTCTGACTGAGGCAACAGGTCAAACCTATTTTGTACATTAATAACAAAGCGGTCAGAAGAATTTCTTGGCCTGTTCCTCATGCCTGTTGCCACTTCCCACCCCTGTTTACCCTTCTCCCCCCTTAACCTGCCCAGTTCTCGCCTAGCCTCATCTAACTCAGCCTGAAGGGCAGCAATTTTCCCCTCCTGTTCCACAATCTTCCTATCTCTACTGCATAGCCTACAGAACCACTGATGAGTCTCGCTCATTTTCCCAATTCCCACGCCACTACAGTCGCCCCAATGAAAAAAGTTACTACATCCATCACACCAGACCCCGGAGCTAACGATCCTACGGCACGTCAGGCACTTTACACTCATGGTACAAATCTATTTTAGTGACAGAAAGACAATTAAGTTACCGGAAAACAATGAAAATACGTGTACGAAAAATTAGGCCTACTCGCGACTATGTAAACATATTCCGAGAGAGGGTTAGATAGATTTCTTCCATAGCGGAGATAGATAGACTTGTCCCGAGTTTGTGAGGTAGACAGACATACAGACATCTTCCTAGAATTTGGAGGTAGACAAACATATTCAGAATGGGCAGTAGACACATTCCAAATGAAGGGAGGCTGTAGAAATCTTCTGAGTCTAGGATAAATGTTCTCTGAGAGGAGGGGCTAGATGGAAATCTTAACAGGGGTGGGGTAGGTAGACAGACATATTGTGAGAGGAGGGGGTTGGTAGACAGGCATCTTTCATGAGGTGAGTTATCGACATCCGCCTGGGGGATAGACATATTCTGAGGTGGGGATAGGTATCTTCCAGTGGGTGGAGATGTCATCTGAGGGTGGAGTAGATAGACATCGTCCGAGGTGTTGGTTGATAGTCACCTTCCGAGTGGAGGGATACAGATATTTTCTGCCTGGGCTGGGTAGATAATCTTCTGAAGGGGGGTAGACATCTTCCAAGGGGGGTAGAGAGACAGCTTCTGAGGGGGGTAGATAGACATTTTCAAAGGATGGGGGCAGATACACATCTTCTGAGGGGTAGATACACCTCTTCCGAGGAAGGAATGGATAGATAATCATATGAGGTGGGTGTGGGTAGGCATCAGCTGAAGGTGGCTAGATTGGCATCTTCCGATGTGGAAGGGTTTAGGTAGGCATTTTTAGAGGGAGGGATATCTTCCCAGGGGTTTAGATAGGCATCCTCCAAGGGGGTGTAGAAAGAGGGGGTAGACCAAATCTTACGAGAGGGGGTAGGTAGACAGACATCTTTGGATGGGAGAGTAGGTAAGCAGACATCTTTTGAGTGGGGTTGGTAAACTGACATCTTCCAAAGGGGCAAGGTAGACAGATAGTTTCTGAGGGTGGGGCATAGGTAGACTGACACTTTCCGATGTGTGGTAAGAAGAATTACATCTTCTGAGGTGATGGGGTAGGTAGACAGACATTTTCTGAAGGGGTGTAGGTATACAGACATATACCTAGGGGGAAGGTAGACAGACATGTCCTGAGTGGTGGTAGGTAGACAGCCATCTTCCAGTTGGGTAGGTACACAGACATCATCCAAGGGGGTTAGAAGGACAGACATTTTCCATGTGGGGGTTGGTAGTCATAAATCATCTGAGGGGGGAGAGACATCATTTGAGGGGAGGGTACATAGACAGACATCTTCAGAGAGGAGGTAGTCATCCTCCGAGAGGGAGATAGTCATCCTCCGAGAGGGGGAGTAGATGTCTTCCGAGATGGGAGGCAGTTGTACATCTTCCACTGGTCTTAGCTAGGCAGACATCTTCTGAGGGAGGGTATGTAGGCAGACATCTTTTGAGGGGGATAACGTCGACAGTCATCTTCTGATCGGGTGTGGGTGGGTAGACAGACATCTTCCGAGTGGTGGTAGGTATGGAGACATCTTCTGAGGCTGGATTCGGTAGACAGCCATCTTCCAAGGGGGGGTGTTGGAAGACAGATATCTTTCAAGGGGTGGGAAACATCTTTTAAAGGATGCAGTTTGGTAGACAGTATCCTCCGAGAGGGGCCTAGACATTCTGTGAGGGGGATAACGTCGACAGTTATCTTCTGATGGGGGTGGGTAGGTAGAAAGACATCTTCCGAGGAGTGTTAGGTATGGAGACATATTCTGCACCTGGGTGCGCTAGAAAGACATCTTCCAAGGGGGGGGGGGGTGTTGGAAGACAGACATCTTCCAAGGGGTGGGAAGCACCTTCTAAAGGATGCAGTTCGGTAGACAGACATCCTACGAGAGAGGATGTAGACATTCTCAGATGGGGAGTGTATATCTTCTGAGAGGAGTGGTGGATTGACATCTCCCGAGAGGGGCGAGATACTTTTCTTCCATGGCGGCAATAGATAGATGTCTTCCGAGAGGAGGTACATAGATAGACATGTTCAAATGTGTGGTGAATGTAGACAGAATACTTTCGAGAAGGGGGGTAGGTATACAGACATCCTCAGAGGGGTGGGTTGGGAGACAGACATCTTCCGAGATACGGATAAGATAGAGACAAATCATTCAAGGTGTGGTAGATAAATATACAGATTCTGAGGGGTTTAGGTAAACATTCATATTATGACGGGTTGTGGGTGTAGGTAGACAGAAACCATCCGAGGAGGGGTATTTAGGCAGATAACGTCTGAGAGGGGTTATGTAGACTGACATCTTCTGAGGGGTTGTAGGAAGACAGACATCTTCCAAGTGGAGGGTTGGTAGACAGACATCTTCAGAGGTGGGGTGGGGTAGGTAGCCAGTCATCTTCCAATAGGGGGTTGGTAGGCAGACATATTCTGTGAGGGGATGGTAGTAGACAGCCTTCTTCTGATGGGTGGGTGGGTAGTCTGATATCTTCCATGATGGGGCGTAGGCAGAGAGACATTGCCCGAGGTAGGGTGACTATAGACATTTTTCGAGAGGGGGGGTAGTTAGACAGACTTCTTCTGGGGGGTTGTAGGTAAACTGACCTCTTCAGAGGGGTGGTGTAGAATGACATTTGCCAAGAGGGGATAGGTAGAGAGACATTTTCCGATGGTGGTAAGTAGACAACATCTTCTGATGAGTGTAGGTAGGCAGACATCTTCCGAAGCAGAGGTGTTGGTAAACAGACAATTATCATGGACAGGGTTAGGTAGGCAGACATCTTCCCAGTGAAGTTTTGTAGACAGACATCTTCCGACGAGGGGTTAGGTAGACTGACACCTTCTGTGGCAGGGTAGGTAGATAGTCATCTTCGGAGGGGTGTTTGGTATACAGACATCTTCTGAACGGGTGTAGGTATACAGACATATACCTAAGGGGGAGATAAACAGACATCATGGGAGTGGGGGTACGTAGACAGACAGGTGGGTAGGTATACAGACATCTTCCGAGGGGGATTAGGAGGACAGACATTTTCCATTTGAGGGTTGATAGACTTACATCATCTAAGGGAGGAGAAATATCTTTCGAGAGGAGGGTATGTAGACAGACATCTTCAGAGAGAGGGTAGACATCATCCGAGAGGGAGGTAGTCATCCTCCAAGACAGGGGTAGATATCTTCCAAGAGGGGTGTAAATAAATATCTTCCAAGATGGGAGGTAGATGGACTTCTTCCGAGGGTTTTAGGTAGGCAGATATGTTCCGAGGGGTGGCATGTAGACATACACCTTCTGATGGGAATAAGGTAGACAGTCATCTTCTTATGGGAAATGGGTAGGTAGACAGACATATTCCAAGGGGGGGGGGGGGTAGGTAAGGAGGAGATATGTTCTGAGGGTGAGTTCAGTACACAGACATCTTCCGAGGGGTGTTCGTGGTAGACAGACATCTTTCAAAGGGGGGGAGACATGTTCCAAAGTATGCGTTTTGGTATACAGACATCCTCCAAGAGGGGTGTGGACCTTCTCTGATGTGGGAGTAGATATCTTCCCAGAAGAGTGGTAGTTTAACAACTTCCGAGAGGGGGGGTAGGTAGAGAGATATCCTCAGAGGTAGGGGTAGGGAGACAGATATCTCCCACAGGAGGGATAAAATCGAATCATTTGAAGGGGGTAGATAGGCATACATCTTCTGAGGTGTTTAGGTAGACATTCATCTTATGACAGGAGAAGGGGGTAGGTAGACAGATCATGCAAGGGGGGGGGGGGGAGATATGTAGACAGATATCTTACGAGAGGGGGGTAGGTAGGCAGACATATTCTGAAGAGTTGTAGGAGGACGGACATCTTCCAAGTGGGTAGGTAGACAGGCATCTACAGAGGGGGGTTAGGTAGACATCTTCTAAGGGGGTTGGTAGACCGACATTTCCTAAGGAGTGGCAGGTAGACAAACTTCTTCCGAGTGTGGGTGGGTGTGTAGACAGACACCTGTAAGGAATTGTAGGCTGACAGACATCCTTTGTGATAGAGGGTAGGTAGGCAAAAATATTCCGAAGAGAGGGTTGAAAAACATACATCTTCCAATGGTAGGGATAGGTAGTCATACATCTTCTGAGGGCTGGGTTTAGGTAAACAGAGATCTTTCCAAGGGAGGGCAGGTAAGTAGACAGACATATACTCAGGGTAGGGGGATGAAAGACAGACATTTTCCGAGGGGGAGGGGTAGGTAGACAGACATCTTCCGGGGTGGATAGCTAATCGGACATGGTTTGAGGGAGCTTAGGTAGACAGACATTTCCGATGGGGAGTGTAGGTAGACAGACATATTCCAAGGGTGGGGAGATGAGAGACAGACATTTTCTGATGTGGAGATAGGTAGACAGACGTCTTCTGAGGGGTTGTAGGTAGACAGACATCTTCCAAGCGGGAGCTGTAGGTAGACAGACATCTTCAGAGGGAGATTGTAGGTTGATGGACATATTTTGTGCAGGTAATGATAGATAAACAAATTCCGAGGGGTGGTAGTTTAACAGACATCTTCCCAGGGGGGCTGAGTAGATAGACAGACATCATCCAACGTAGGTAGACAGACATATTGCAGGTGGAGTAGACATCCTCCAAGGGGTAGACATCTTCGAATGGTGGTCAGGGTAAGTAGAGCGGGGTTAGAGATTCTCTGAGAGGGGGTGTAGACAGCTACTGAGAGTGGAGGTATATAGACATATTCCGAATGGGGGGTTGGATAGAAATCTTCTGGGGGTTGAGATTTGGCAGTTGGTAGACTGGGCTTTTCTGAGACTGTGGAAGATATTTTCCGAGGTGGGAGGTAGACACATATATTCCGAGGCAGTTGGTAGGTAGACAGACTAATTCCAGGGCGGTTGGTATGCTGACAGACATCTTCTGAGGGGGGGGGGGGGTAGGTAGACGGACATCGCCTGAGGGGCTGGAAGACACCTTCCGAAGATTGGGGGTCTCTAGACATCTTTCGAGACAGGGGTAAACAACTTCCGAGTGGCGGGCTGAGTAGGGGTTGGGATGGGTAGACAGACAAATTCCGAGAGGGCAGGTAGGTAGATAGACATTTACTTAGAGAGGGGGGGGGGGGGGGTGAGAGACATCTTTCAGGGTGATAGACATCATACGAGGTGGGGCGAGAGTTTTTGTGGGGGTGTAGATAGACGTCTTCACAGGGTGAGGTAGGTGGACAAACATCTTCCTTAGGGGGGTGAGGTAGGCAGACATCTGCCGAAGGGGCAGGTAGACAGACATCTCCTGTGGAGAGTTACGTACACTGACATTTTCTAAGGAGGCAAGTAGGTGGAATTACATATTAGGTGATGGGGCGATGAGAGACAGACAGCTTTCGATGGGGGAGAGGTAGAATGAAATCTTCCAACGTGGGAGGTGTAGGTAGATACCTTCTGAGAGGGGTAGGTACACAGACATCTCCCGAGGGGTGGGGTAGGTAGACATTCATATTCTGAGGGGAAGGGTAGGTAGTTATACATATTCTGAGGGGGGTGGTTTAGGTAGACAGACATCCTCCAAGGATGTGGGTAGGTACACAGACATCATCTGGGGGGGGGGGGGGGGGAGGTGCAGGTTGACAGAGATCTTCCATGGAGGGGTAGCTCGGTAGATATCTTCTGAGGGGGACAGATAGGCATATTTCGAAGGTGGGGTAGATAGGCACCTTCCCAGGGGGGGGGGGGGGGGGGCAGATCATCATGGGTTTGATGTCACGTGAGCTTCATTTACGTATTTTAAAGTTTTTTTGTGTTATTATTTTTGCCGTAAAAGCAACTTATTAGTGGATATTCATTTATCTCAGTCTTTCTTCCTGTGGTATTGACTCGAGTGGTCTATTATTTGTGAGTGTGCTTTCATGGTTCGTCTAAGCCTCGCGCCTCATCAGTGTGTTTACATTTTGCGGCGTGCACTGCATCTGCAGCGGTTATAAGCTAAGTACTGACGAACTTGTTTGTGCTCTATAATACAGTTATTAAACTGAATAGATTGCAGTGGTGTTGCTTGCCATTTTTGGCGAAATAATTACTTAATAAACTCTTGTAATCGTTCGCTCGCTGTGTTTTATAGAGTTTTCAGTGTGTTGAAGTCGTTCAGTAAATTTCGTGCTTTAGTTTTCAACTGGCGTTTAGTTTTAATTTTTTGGTTTTAGCCAATAATTTTGTGAAGTTTTGCTGGTATTGGTATCGGCTGTGTTGTAGTAGTATTAATACAAGTAGCTGCTTTCTTAGTAGGCAGAGAATTTCGAGACCATAGTTGTTAGTTCTTAAATAGTGCTGCTTTTGTAACTGAACTTTGGTAACGTAGACGTATAGTTTTTTTTAGTAACTGTAAAATTTTATCATGAGTGAGAAGTGATGGCTATGTCGTAGGTTTGTGAGTAGTGGATTACGCTGTGGGATTTGTTCAAAGTATTTTCATTGGGGGGAATGCAGTGGGGAAGCCAGTGGTCATTTGAGGGCGATCCTGTCCTGGGAATGTAGAATCTGTAGTAGAAACAAGTTAATAGAGGAGCAGGAGCGTAAGATCTGTGCCCTTCATGTGCAGTTACAATGCGCAAAGGAGGAACTAGATAAGTTGAGGAGGGTGAAGGGTGCTGGGGAATGGGAACTGGCAGTTGACAAGAAGATAGATAGGAAAAGGAGGTAGTCAGTTTTACTTTGCATACATGCAATAGATACGACAAACTGTCAAAGTTGAGCGGAGAGGAGCCTCGTGTAGCTGTATATGGAGGTAACTTGCAGCCGTCCTCAGCAATTAGGAGGCCCTCGGTTCTGCTGCTAGGTAGTTACCGGGTAGAGGTGTGGGCCAGCATTTGCAGGAAGTTTTGTGGAGTGAGTACCAGGTCACAAGCATTGTGAAGCCTAGTGCAGGGTTGGCTCAGGTGGCTGAAAGCATAGGGGAGTTACGTAAGAATTTTACAAAGGAGGATCAGGTAGTGATAGTGGGTGGTGCTGGGAGCAGTCGCAATAGGGACAGGGGGTATGATGTCAGTGGTGACTTGGTTAAGATAGCTACTTAAACTGGTGACACTAATGTGCTTTTCGTGCAACTGTTTCAGCATAATGGTCGGCCACACCTTAATGCGGCTGTTAGGCGCGTAATTGTGGGGCTGGGGAGTGCACTGATGGAAGAGGGCATGGATCACATCTCAGTGGTGCCAGTTGGGTCTATCAGTAGATGGGGTTTCACTAGGCATGGCCTGCACCTCAATAGGTATGCGAAGGAGAGGCTACCTAAGCTTATAGGTGACAGTGTAGTGGGTGGTGGTGGCGGTAGTGGTGTCACTCATGGAAAAATTCCTGTAGTAGTTGGTGTTAGAGCTGCACCTTTTTAATACTGAAGTCGGCTGATTGGTATACCTGCTTAAAGGAAGTGCCTCTAAGGTTCAAAAATGGTTCTAATGGCTCTGAGCACTATGCAAATTAACATCTGGGGTCACCAGTCGCCTAGAACTTAGAACTAATTAAACCTAACTAACCTAAGGACATCACACACATCCATGCCCGAGGCAGGATTCGAACCTGCGACCGTAGCAGTCGCGCGGTTCCGAACTGAGCACCTAGAACCGCAAGACCACCGCGGCCGACGTGCCTCTAAGGGCTCTCCTCCAGAGGATGTAATGTTTCCAAGTAGAGAAGGAATTGGCATATTTCATGAGAATATAAGAGTTATTAGAGATAAAGATAGTGAACTTCTAACAGATGTTAACGCTGAAATTATTTGTATATCAGAGCACCACTTCAATAAATTGATAATTTATAGGCTTCCTTTACCAGGTTACATATTAGCTGGCTGTTTCTCAAGGAGTTCCTTGCGGGGTGGGGAGGTGTTTCCGTACATAAAAAACAGTATGTTATTTGAGTCCATAGACTTATCACGACACTGCACTGAACAGATATTTGAAAGTTGTGCAGCATTTGTTGAATTTAGTGAAACTCAACTTCTAGTTGCTGGTGTTTTTAGGGCTTCTAACTCCAACTTCAGAGCATTTTTGCTTAAGCTAGAGAGGGTTCTTGATTCACTTTGTAGGAAGTACCAGAAAGTAGTTATATGTGGGGACTTCAATATTAATTTTGTATATGATTGTGCAAGAAAAAGGGGGGTTGGGTTGTTTGGGGAAGGAGACCAGACAGCGATGTCATTGGTCTCATCGGATTAGGGAAGGATGGGGAAGGAAGTCGGCCATGCCCTTTGAGAGGAACTAGCCCAGAATTTGCCGGGAGTGATTTAGGGAAATCACGGAAAACCTGAATGAAGATGGCTGAACGCGGGACTGAACCGTCGTCCTCCCGAATGTCAGTCCAGTGCCTTAACCACTGCGCCACCTCGCTCGGTCCCAAGAAAAATGATGTTGGTAGATCTCCTAAATTCATATGATCTGATGCCAACTGTGGTTTTTTTTTTTTTCAAACTAGGGTGCAGGCGAATAGTAGCACAGTCATAAACAATATTTTTATTCGTTCTTCAATACTAGATGGGCATCGTGTTAGTAGAAAAGGGAATGGCCTTTCAGATCATAATGCACAAATTGTAACACTAAAAGGTTTTTGTACTCAACCCAATGTCATATTTAGTTACAAAGAACGTAGGAAAGTCAATCCAACAGCAATAGAGTGTTTTTTAAAACTTGTCAAGGAACAAGTGTGGCAAGATGTTTATAGTGCCAATAATACAGATGATAAATACAATGCTTTCCATGGCACATTTCTCATGCTCTTTGAGAGTTGTTTTCCATTAGAACATTCTGAATGGGGTACTAGCAGTAATAGACAGCACAGTTGGCTGACTAGTGGGATAATGATTTCATGTAGAACATAGCGCGAATTATATCAAAATGTTAGAAGTAGTCACAATCAAGCTAAATAAAAATTTAGTTTCAACAGGAAATCATACAAATTTCTTAGCAAATACTTTTCTGAGATTGACGTCTGAAATACTCCTCTGTGATACAAACAAGAGAGAGATTGAGTCAATAACTATATCACTGAAGACTAAGGACTCTCATGGATATGATGGAGTGCCTAGTAGAATATTTAAGTACTGTGCTGCACATGTTAGCCCTGTATTTAGCCATATTTGCCATTTTTCCTTTAGAATTGGTCAGTTTCCTGAGCGATTAAAGTACTCAGCAGTAAAGTCGCTTTATGAAAAGGGAGAAAGGGATAATGTAGATAATTTTAGACCTACTTCTATTCCATCAGTGTTTGCAAAAGTTACCGAAAAGGCTGTGCATGTAAGGTTAATTGATCATTTTATATCACACAATTTGCTGTCAAATGAACAGTTCGGTTTTAGAACCCGTTTGACAACTGAAAATGCTGTATTCTGGCGTACAGACGTACTTTTATGCAAAATCGTAAGGTCCTAGCTCTTGTCCAATGCACCAAAGCCGGCAAATAAGGGAATAACCGATAACTAAAACTTGAATAGTACTGCTTCTTACTGGCTATTACATCTTCTTAGAAGCTATTTCTGTGTTCTAATATGATGTTTTCAGTTTTTTCCGCATACCGCAACACGCGACTTAATTTTGCAGACGATAAATGTAACGTTTTCAGAAAGAAACGCGGGCAATATGACGATCTGGCATTAAGTCGATTCGGTGGCAAATGTCGATAACGGGCGGATATCTCATGTGGTTACTACATATGAAACCTTTCACATTCTTCCCTGCAACGTGGTGTACAGACGTACTTTCATGCAAAATATTAAAGTCGTCGGTCATGTCCAATGAACCAAAGCCGGCAACTAAGTGAATAACCGATAACTAAAACTTGAATAGTACTGCTTCCTACTTTCGATTACATCTTCTTAGAAGCTTTTTCTGTGTTCTAATATAATGTTTTCATCTTTTTCCGCATACCACAAACCGCGACATAATTTTGCAGACGATAAATGTAACCGTTTCAGAAAGAAAAGCGGCCAATGTGAATATGCGGCAATAAGTCGATTCAATGGCAAATGTCGAAAACGGGCGGATTTCTCATGTTGTTAGTACATATTAACACTTTTCACATTCTCCCGTGAAACGTGGCGTACAGACGTACTTTCATGCAAAATCTTAAGGTCCTAGCTCATGTCCAACCGTGCGACTGCTAAGGTCGCAAGTTCGAATCCTGCCTGGGGCATAGATGTGTGTGATCTCCTTAGGTGAGTTAGGTTTAAGTAGTTCTAAGTTCTAGGGGACTAATGACCTCAGCAGTTGAGTCCCATTGTGCTCAGAGCCATTTGAACTGATGTCCAATGCACCAAAGTCGGCAAATTAGTGAATAACCGATAGCTACAACTTGAATAGTACTGCTTCCTACTTTCGATTACATCTTCTTAGAAGCTTTTTCTGTGTTCTATCATGATGTTTTCAGTTTTTTCCGCATATTGCAAACACTTGACACAAATTTCCAGACGATAAATGTAACCGTTTCAGAGAGAAAAGCGGCCAATGTGAAGATCTGGCAATTAATTCGATTCGATAGCAAATGACGAAAGCGCTCGGATTTATGAGGTTTTTACTACATATGAACACTTTCCACATTCTCGCGTGCAACGTGGCGTACGGACGTAATATTATGCAAAATCTTAAGGTCCTAGCTCATGCCCAATGCACCAAAGCCGGCAAATAAGTCAATAGTATAGTTCTGCTTGCTACTTTCGATTACATCTTCTTAGAAGCTTTTTTTGTGTTCTAATATGATGTTTTCAGTATTTTCCGCATATTGCAATACGCGACATTCATTTCCAGACGATAAATGTAATTGTTTCAAAGAGAAAAGCGGCCAATGTGAAGATCTGGCAATACATTCGATTCGGTAGCAAATGACGAAAGCGATCGGATTTCTCAGGTTTTTACTACATATGAACACTTTCTACATTCTCCCTTGCTACGTGGCGTACAGACGTACTTTCAAGCAAAATCCTAAGGTCCTAGCTCATGTCCAATGCAATAAAGCCGCAAATAAGTGAATAACCGATCGCTTAAACTTGAATAGTACTGTTTCCTACTTTCGATTACATCTTCTTGGAAGCTTTTTCTGTGTTCTATTATGATGTTTTTAGTTTTTTCCACATATTGCAGAAACGTGACACAAATTTCCAGACGATAAATGTAACCGTTTCAGAGAGAAAATCGGCCAATGTGAAGATCTGGCAAATAATTCTATTCAATAGCAAATGACGAAAGCGGGCGGCTTTTTTGAGGATTTTATTACATATGAACACTTTCCACATTCCCCCGTGTAATGTGGTTTCCAGACGTCGTTTCATGCAAAATCTTTAGGTCGTCGATCATATCCATGTATCAAAGGCGGCAAATAAGTGAATAACCGATAACTAAAACTTGAATAGTACTGCTTCTTATTGGCGATTACATCTTCTTAGAATGTGCTTCTGTGTTATACTATGTTGCTTTTAGTGTCTCCACATACAGCGGCAAGCGACATATCTTTGCAGACGATGAATGTAACCGTTTCAGAGAGAAAACCGGCCAATGTGACGATTTGGCATTAAGTCGATTCGAACGCAAATAACGAAAACGGGCGGATTTCTCATGTTGTTACTATTATGTACACCTTTCACATTGTCCCGTGCAACGTGGCGTACAGACGTACTTTAATGGAAATCGTAAGGTCCTAGCTCAAGCCCAGTGCACAAAAGCCGGAAAATAAGTGAATTACCGATAAATAAAACATGAATAGTACTACTTCTTACAGGCGATTACATCTTCTTAGAAGCTTTTTATGTGTTCTAATATAATGTTTTCAGTTTTTTTCCGCATACCGCAACACGCGACATAATTTTACAGACGATAAATGTAAAGGTTTCAGAGAGAAAAGTGGCCAATATGACGATCTGGTAATAAGTCAATTCGATGGCAAACGTCGAAAACGGTCGGATTTCCCATGTTGTTACTACATATGGACACTTTTCACATTCTTCCGTGCAACGTGGCGTACAGACGTACTTTCATGCAAAATCTTAAGGTTCTAGCTCACGTCCAATGCACCAAAGCTGGCAAATAAGTGAATAACCGATAACTAAAACATGAATAGTACTGCTTCTTACTGGCGATTATATCTTCTTAGAATCTGCTTCTGTGTTATACTATGGTGCTTTTAGTGTCTCCACATACCGCGGAAAGCGACATATCTTTGCAGATGATGAATGTAACCGTTTCAGAGAGAAAAGCGGCCAATGTGACGATCTGGCATCAAGTCGATTCGATGGCAAATGACGAAAGCGAGCGGATCTCTCAAGTTTTTACTACATATGAACAGTTTTCACATTCCCCCACGCAATGTGATTTACAGACGTCGTTTCATGCGAAATCTTTAGGTCGTCGGTCATGTCCAATGTACCAAAGCCGGCAAATAAGTGAATTACTGATAGCTAAATCTTGAATAGTACTGATTCTTATTGGCGATTACATCTTCTTAGAAGCTTTTTCTGTGTTCTAATATAATGCTTTCAGTTTGTTTCGCATACCGAAACACGCGACATAACTTTACAGACGATAAATGTAACCGTTTCAAAGAGAGAAGTGGCCAATATGACGATCTGGCAAAAAGTCGATTCAATGGCAAATGTAGAAAACGGGTGGATTTCTCATGTTGTTACTACATATGAACACTTATCACATTCTCCCGTGCAACGTGGCGTACAGACGTACTTTCATGCAAAATCTTAAGGTTCTAGCTCATGTCCAATGCACGAAAGCCGCAAATTAGTGAATAACCGATATATAAAACTTGAATAGTACTGCTTTCATGCAAAATCTTTATTTTCTAGCTCATGTCCAAGGCACCGGAGAAGGGTAAAAAATCAATAATCGATCACTATAACTTGAATTGTACTGATTCTTACTGGCAATTACATCAACTTAAAGATTCTTATGTTTTTTACTATGGTGCATTTAGTGTCTCCACATATCGCATCACGCGACATAGCTTTGCAGACGATAAATGTAACCGTTTCAGAGGGAAAAGCGGCCAATGTGACGATCTGGCTTTAAGTCGATTCGATAAAAAGTGATGAAAACAGACGAATTTCTTAGGTTTGTACTACATATCAACACATTTCACATTCTCCCATGCAACGTGGCTGCTAGCCCTCCTTTCATGCAAAATCTTAAGGTCCTAGGTCATGTCCAAGGCCGCCAAGAAGGCTAAAAAGTCAATAATCGATAACTAAGACATGAATTGTACTACTTCTTACTGGATATTACATCAACTTAGAAGCTTCTTCTATGTTCAGCTATGGTGCTTTTAGTGTCTCCGCATACCGCAGCACGCTACATAGCTTTGGAAACGATAAATGTAACCGTTTCAGAGAGAAGAGCGGCCAATATGCCGATCTGGCTTTAAGTCGATTCGATTTCAAATGGTCAAAAACGGACGGATTTTTCAGGTTTTTACTATATATGTACACTTTTCACATTCTCTCCTGCAAAGCGGCTGCAAGTCCCCATTCATGCAAAATCTGAAGGAACCAGCTCATGTCCATGGCACCAAAGCCGGCTAAAAATTCAATAATTGATAACTAAAACTTGAATTGTACTACTTCTTACTTTCTATTAAATAAGATTAGAAGCTTCATCTGTGTTCTAGTATGGTCCATTTAGTGTCTCCGCAAACCGCAGCACGCGACATAGCTTTGCAGACGATAAATGTAACCGTTTCAGAGAGATGTGCGGCCAATGTAACGATCTGGCTTAAATCAATTCGATATCAAATGACGAAAACGAATAAGTTTCTCAGGTTTTTACTACATATGAACTCTATTCACATTCGCGCGTGCAACGCGGCTGCTAGTCCTCCTTTCATGCAAAATCTTAAGGTCCTAGCTCCTGTCCAAGGCACGAAATAAGGGTAAAAAGTCAATAATCGATAACTAAAACTTGAATTGTTCTACTTCATACTTTCTATTACATCAGCTTAGAAGATTCATCTGTGTTCTACTATGGTGCTTTTAGTGTCTCCGAATACCGCAGCACGCGATATAGCTTTGCAGACGATAAATGTAACCGTTTCAGAGAGAAGAGCGGCCAATGTGACGATCTGGCTTTCAGTCGTTTCGAAAACAAATGACGAAAACGGACGGATTTCTCAGGTTTTTACTACATATGAACACTTTTCACATTCTACCGTATAACGCGGCAGCTAGTCCTCCTTTCATGCAATATCTTAAGGTCCTAGCCCATGTCCAAGACACAAAAGCCAGGTAAAAAGTCAATAATCGATAAATAAACTTGAATTGTACTGCTTCTTACTGGCTATAACATCAACTTATAAGCTTCTTCTTTGTTCTACAATGGTGCTTTTAGTGTCTCCGCATACGTAGAAGCCAACATAGCTTTGCAGACGATAAATGTAACCGTTTCAGAGAGAAGAGCGGCCAATGTGACGATCTGGCTTTAAGTCGATTCGATAACAAATGACGAAAACGGACGGATTTCTCAGGTTTTTACTACATATGAACACTTTTCACGTTCTCCCGTGCAACGCCGGTGCTAGTCCTCTTTCATGCAAAATCTTAAGGTACTAGCTCATGTCCAATGCAACAAAGAAGGGTAAAAATTCAATAATCGTTAACTAAAACTTGAATTGTACTGATTCTTACTGGCTATTACATAAACTTAGAAGCTTCTTCTATGTTCTACTATGGTGCTTTTAGTGTCTCCGCATACCACAACACGCGACATAGCTTTGTAGACGATAAATGTAACCGTTTGAGAGAGAGGCGCGGCCAATGTTACCATCTGGCTTTAAGTCGATTCGATAACAAATGACGAAAACGGACGGATTTCTCAGGTTTTTACAACATATGAACACTTTTCACATTCTCCCGTGCAACTTGGGTGCTAGTCCTCCTTTCATGCAAAATCTTAAGGTCCTAGCAAATGTCCAAGGCACCAAAGAAGGGTAAAAAGTCAATAATCGATAACTAAAACTTGAATTGTACTGCTTCTTACTGGCTATTACGTCAACGTAGAAGCCTCTTCTGTGTTCTGCTATGGTGTTTTTAGTGTCTCCGAATACCGCAGCACGCGACATAGCTTTGCAGACGATAAATGTAACCGTTTCACAGAGAAGAGAGGCCAATGTGACGATCTGGCTTTAAGTCGATTCGATAACAAATGACGAAAACGGACCTATTTCTCAGGATTTTACAACATATGAACACGTTTCACATTCCTATGTGCAACGCGGTTTCTAGTCCTCCTTTCATGCAAAATCTTAATTTCCTAGCTGATGTCCAAGGCACCAAAGAAGGGTAAAAAGTCAATAATCGTTAACTAAAACTTGAATTGTACTGTTTCTTACTGGCTATTACATCAACCTAGAAACTACTTCTGTGTTCTACTTTGGTGCTATTAGTGCTTTGGCATACCGCAGCACGCGACATAGTTTTGCAGACCATAAATGTAACCGTTTCAGAGAGAAGAGCGGCCAATGTTACGATCTGGCTCTAAGTCGATTCGATAACAAATGACGAAAACGGACGTATTTCTCAGGTTTATACTACATATGAACACTTTTCACTTTCTCCCGTGCAACGCGGCTGCTAGTCCTCCTTTCATGCAAAATCTTAAGGTCCTATCTCATGTCCATGGCAACAAGAAGGGTAAAAAGTCAATAATCGATAACTAAAACTTGAATTGTACTGCTCCTTACTGGCTATTACGTCAACTTAGAATCTTCTTCTGTGTTCTACTACGGTGCGTTTAGTGTCTGCGCATACCGCAGCACGCGACATAGCTTCGCAGACGATAAATGTAATCGTCTCATAGAGAAGAGCGGCCAATGCGACAATCTGGGTGTAAGTCGATTCGATAACAAATGAGGAAAACGGACTGATTTCTCAGTTTTTTTATAACATATGAACACTTTTCACATTCTCCTGTGCAACGTGGCTGCTAGTCCTCTTTTCATCCAAAATCTTAAGGTCCTAGCTCATGTCCAAGGCACCACAGAAGGGTAAAAATTCAATAATCGATAACTAAAACTTGAATTGTACTGCTTCTTACTGGCTATTACATCAACTTAGAAGTATCTTCTGTGTTGTACTAAGGTGCTTTCAGTGTCTCCGCATACCGCAGCACGCGACATAGCTTTGCAGAAGGTAAATGTAACCGTTTCAGAGAGAAGATCTGCCAATGTGACCATCTGGCTTTAAGTCGATTCGATAACAAATGACCAAGAATGACGGATTTCTCAGGTTTTTACTACATATGAACACTTTTCACATTCTCCCATGCAACGCTGCTGCTAGTCCTCTTTTCATGCAAAATCGTAAGGTCCTAGCTCAAGTCCAAGGCACAAAAGAAGGGTAAAAAGTCAATAATTGATAACTAAAACTTGAATTGTACTGCTTCCTACTTGCTATTACATCAACTTAGAAGCTTCTTCTGTGTTCTACTATGGTGCTTTTAGTGTCTCTGCATACCGCAGCACTCGACATAGCTTTGCAGACGTTAAATGTCACAGTTTCAGAGAGAAGAGCGGCCAATGTTACGATCAGGCTTTAAGTCGATTCGATAACAAATGACGAAAACGGTCGGATTTCTAAGGTTTTTACAACATATGAACACTTTTCACATTCTCCCGTGCAACGCGGCTGCTAGTCCTCTTTTCATGCAAAATCATAAGGTCCTATCTCATGTCCAAGGGACCAAAGAAGTGCAAAAGTCATGGATCGATAACTAAAACTTGAACTGTACTGCTTCTTACTGGCTATTACATCAACCTAGAAGCTTCTTCTGTGTTCTACTGTGGTGCTTTTAGTGCTTTGGCATACCGCAGCACGCGACATAGCTTTGCTGATGATAAATGTAACCGTTTCAGAGAGAAGAGCGGCAAATGTGACGATCTGGTTTTAAGTCGAATCAATAAGAACTGACAAAAAAGACGTATTTCTCAGGTTTCTACTACATATGAACACTTTCTACATTCTCCCATGCAACGCGGGTGCTAGTCCTCCTTTCATGCAAAATCTGAAGGTCCTAGCTCATATCCATGGCACCGAAGTAGGGTAAAAAGTCAACTATCGATAACTAAATCCTGAATTGTACTACTTCTTACTGTCTATTACATCAACTTAGAAGCTTCTTCTGTGTTCTGCTATGGTACGTTTAGTGTCTCCGCATACCGCTGCACGCGACATAGCTTTGCAGACGATAAGTGTAACCGTATCAGAGAGAAAAGCGGCCAATGTTACGATCTGGCTTTAAGTCGATTCGATAACAAAAGACGAAAACGGACGGATTTCTCAGGTTTTTAGAACATATGAACACTTTTCCAAATCTCCCGTGTAACGCGGCTGCTAGTCCTCCTTTCATGCAAAATCTTAAGGTCCTAGCTCATGTCCAAGGCACCAAAGTAGGGTAAAATGTCAATAATCGATAACTAAATATTGAATTTTACTGCTTCATACTGCCTATTACATCAACTTAGAAGCTTCTTTTGTGTTCTACTGTGGTGCTTTTAGTGTCTCCGCATACCGCAGCACGCCTCATAGCTTTGCAGACGATAAATGTAACCGTTTCAGAGAAAAGAGCGGCAAATGTGACGTTCTGGCTTTAAGTCGATTCGTTAACAAATGAGGAAAACGGACTGATTTCTCAGGTTTTTACTACATATGAAAACTTTTCCCATTCTCCCGTGCGACGCGGCTGCTAGTCCTCTATTCATGCAATATCTTAAGGTCCTTGCTCATGTACAAGGCACCAAAGGAGGGCAAAAAGTCATGGATCGATAACTAAAACTTGAATTGTACAGCTTCTTACTGGCCATTACGTCACATTAGAAGCATCTTCTGTGTTCTACTATGGTGCTTTTAGTGTCTCCGCATACCGCAGCACGCGACATAGCTTTGCAGACGATAAATTTCACAGTTTCAGAGAGAAGAGCGGCCAATGTGACGATCTAACTTTAAGTTGATTCGTAACAAATGACGAAAACGGACTGATTTCTCAGGTTTTTACTACATATGAAAACTTTTCCCATTCTCCCGTGCGACGCGGCTGCTAGTCCTCTTTTCATGCAAAATCTTAAGGTCCTTGCTCATGTACAAGGCACCAAAGAATGGTAAAAAGTTTATAATCGATAACTAAAATTTAAGTTGTACTGCTTCTTACTGGCTATTAAATCAACTTAGAAGCTTCTTCTGTGTTCTACTATGGTGCTTTTAGTGTCTCCGCATACCGCAGCACGCCACATCGCTTTGCAGACGATAAATGTAACCGTTTCAGAGAGGAGAGCGGCCAATGTGACGTTCTGGCTTTAAGTCGATTCGATATAAAATGAAGAAAACTGACTGATTTCTCAGGTGTTTAATACATATGAACACTTTTCACATTCTCCCGTGCAACGCGGCTGCCAGTCCTCATTTCACGCAAAATCTTAAGGTCCTAGCTCATGTCCAAGGCACGAAATAAGGGTAAAAAGTCAATAATCGATAACTAAAACTTGAATTGTACTGCTTCTTATTGGCTATTACATCCACTTAGAAGCTTCTTCTATGTTCTACTATGTTGCTTTTAGTGTCTCCGCATACAGCAGCTCGCGACATAGCTTTTCAGACGATAAATGTAACCGTTTCAGTGAGAAGAGCGGCCAATGTGACGATCTCGCTTTAAGTCGATTCGATAACAAATGACGAAGAAAGACGGATATCTCAGGTTTTCACTACATATGAACACTTTTCACATTCTCCCGTGCAACGCGGCTGCTAGTCCTACTTTTATGCAAATCTTAAGGTCCTAGCTCATGTCCAAGGCTCCATAGAATGGTAAAAAGTTTATAATCGATAACTAAAATTTGAATTGTACTGCTTCTTACTGGCTATTACATCAACTTAGAAGCTTCTTCTGTGTTCTACTATGGTGCTTTTAGGGTCTCCGTATAATGCAGCACGCGACGTACCTTTGCAGACGAAAAATGTAACCGTTTCAGAGAGAAGAGCGGCCCAATATGACGATCTGGCTTTAAGACGATTCGATAACAAATGACGAAAACGGACTGATTTCTCAGGTTTTTACTACATATGAACACTTTTCACATTCTCCCGTGCAACGCAGGTATTAGTCCTCCTTTGATGAAATATCTTAAGGTCCTAGCTCATGTCCAAGGCACCAAAAAATAGTAAAAATTCTATAATCGATAACTAAAACTTTAATTGTACTGCTACTTACTGGCTATTACATCAACCTAGAAGCTTCTTCTGTGTTCTACTATGGTACGTTTAGTGTCTCCGCATACCGCTGCACGCGACATAGCTTTGCAGACGATAAGTGTAACCGTATCAGATAGAAGAGCGGCCAATGTTACGATCTGGCTTTAAGTCGATTCGATAATAAAAATGACGAAACCGGACGGATTTCTCAGGTTTTTATAACATATGAATACTTTTCACATTCTCCCGTGCAACGCGGCTGCTAGTCCTCCTTTCATGCAAAATCTTAAGGTCCTAGCTCATGTCCAAGGCACCAAAGTAGGGTAAATAAACAATAATCGATAACTAATATTGAATTTTACTGCTTCATACTTTCTATTACATCAACTAAGAACCTTCTTTTGTGTTCTACTGTGGTGCTTTTAGTGTCTCCGCATACCGCATCACGCGACATAACTTTGCAGACGATAAATGTAACCGTTTCAGAGAGAAGAGCTGCCATTGTGACGATCTGGCTTTAAGTCGATTCGATAGAAAATGACGATAAAAGACGGATTTCTCAGGTTTTTACTACATATGAACACTTTTCACATTCTCCCGTGCAACGCGGCTGCTAGTCCTCTTTTCATGCAAAATCTTAAGGTCCTAGCTCATGTTCAAGGCACCAAAGAAGGGCAAAAAGTCAATAATCGATAACTAAAACTTGAATTGTACTGCTCCTTACTGGCTATTACGTCAACTTAGAATCTTCTTCTGTGTTCTACTACGGTGCGTTTAGTGTCTGCGCATACCGCAGCACGCGACATAGCTTCGCAGACGATAAATGTAATCGTCTCATAGAGAAGAGCGGCCAATGCGACAATCTGGGTGTAAGTCGATTCGATAACAAATGAGGAAAACGGACTGATTTCTCAGTTTTTTTATAACATATGAACACTTTTCACATTCTCCTGTGCAACGTGGCTGCTAGTCCTCTTTTCATCCAAAATCTTAAGGTCCTAGCTCATGTCCAAGGCACCACAGAAGGGTAAAAATTCAATAATCGATAACTAAAACTTGAATTGTACTGCTTCTTACTGGCTATTACATCAACTTAGAAGTATCTTCTGTGTTGTACTAAGGTGCTTTCAGTGTCTCCGCATACCGCAGCACGCGACATAGCTTTGCAGAAGGTAAATGTAACCGTTTCAGAGAGAAGATCTGCCAATGTGACCATCTGGCTTTAAGTCGATTCGATAACAAATGACCAAGAATGACGGATTTCTCAGGTTTTTACTACATATGAACACTTTTCACATTCTCCCATGCAACGCTGCTGCTAGTCCTCTTTTCATGCAAAATCGTAAGGTCCTAGCTCAAGTCCAAGGCACAAAAGAAGGGTAAAAAGTCAATAATTGATAACTAAAACTTGAATTGTACTGCTTCCTACTTGCTATTACATCAACTTAGAAGCTTCTTCTGTGTTCTACTATGGTGCTTTTAGTGTCTCTGCATACCGCAGCACTCGACATAGCTTTGCAGACGTTAAATGTCACAGTTTCAGAGAGAAGAGCGGCCAATGTTACGATCAGGCTTTAAGTCGATTCGATAACAAATGACGAAAACGGTCGGATTTCTAAGGTTTTTACAACATATGAACACTTTTCACATTCTCCCGTGCAACGCGGCTGCTAGTCCTCTTTTCATGCAAAATCATAAGGTCCTATCTCATGTCCAAGGGACCAAAGAAGTGCAAAAGTCATGGATCGATAACTAAAACTTGAACTGTACTGCTTCTTACTGGCTATTACATCAACCTAGAAGCTTCTTCTGTGTTCTACTGTGGTGCTTTTAGTGCTTTGGCATACCGCAGCACGCGACATAGCTTTGCTGATGATAAATGTAACCGTTTCAGAGAGAAGAGCGGCAAATGTGACGATCTGGTTTTAAGTCGAATCAATAAGAACTGACAAAAAAGACGTATTTCTCAGGTTTCTACTACATATGAACACTTTCTACATTCTCCCATGCAACGCGGGTGCTAGTCCTCCTTTCATGCAAAATCTGAAGGTCCTAGCTCATATCCATGGCACCGAAGTAGGGTAAAAAGTCAACTATCGATAACTAAATCCTGAATTGTACTACTTCTTACTGTCTATTACATCAACTTAGAAGCTTCTTCTGTGTTCTGCTATGGTACGTTTAGTGTCTCCGCATACCGCTGCACGCGACATAGCTTTGCAGACGATAAGTGTAACCGTATCAGAGAGAAAAGCGGCCAATGTTACGATCTGGCTTTAAGTCGATTCGATAACAAAAGACGAAAACGGACGGATTTCTCAGGTTTTTAGAACATATGAACACTTTTCCAAATCTCCCGTGTAACGCGGCTGCTAGTCCTCCTTTCATGCAAAATCTTAAGGTCCTAGCTCATGTCCAAGGCACCAAAGTAGGGTAAAATGTCAATAATCGATAACTAAATATTGAATTTTACTGCTTCATACTGCCTATTACATCAACTTAGAAGCTTCTTTTGTGTTCTACTGTGGTGCTTTTAGTGTCTCCGCATACCGCAGCACGCCTCATAGCTTTGCAGACGATAAATGTAACCGTTTCAGAGAAAAGAGCGGCAAATGTGACGTTCTGGCTTTAAGTCGATTCGTTAACAAATGAGGAAAACGGACTGATTTCTCAGGTTTTTACTACATATGAAAACTTTTCCCATTCTCCCGTGCGACGCGGCTGCTAGTCCTCTATTCATGCAATATCTTAAGGTCCTTGCTCATGTACAAGGCACCAAAGGAGGGCAAAAAGTCATGGATCGATAACTAAAACTTGAATTGTACAGCTTCTTACTGGCCATTACGTCACATTAGAAGCATCTTCTGAGTTCTACTATGGTGCTTTTAGTGTCTCCGCATACCGCAGCACGCGACATAGCTTTGCAGACGATAAATTTCACAGTTTCAGAGAGAAGAGCGGCCAATGTGACGATCTAACTTTAAGTTGATTCGTAACAAATGACGAAAACGGACTGATTTCTCAGGTTTTTACTACATATGAAAACTTTTCCCATTCTCCCGTGCGACGCGGCTGCTAGTCCTCTTTTCATGCAAAATCTTAAGGTCCTTGCTCATGTACAAGGCACCAAAGAATGGTAAAAAGTTTATAATCGATAACTAAAATTTAAGTTGTACTGCTTCTTACTGGCTATTAAATCAACTTAGAAGCTTCTTCTGTGTTCTACTATGGTGCTTTTAGTGTCTCCGCATACCGCAGCACGCCACATCGCTTTGCAGACGATAAATGTAACCGTTTCAGAGAGGAGAGCGGCCAATGTGACGTTCTGGCTTTAAGTCGATTCGATATAAAATGAAGAAAACTGACTGATTTCTCAGGTGTTTAATACATATGAACACTTTTCACATTCTCCCGTGCAACGCGGCTGCCAGTCCTCATTTCACGCAAAATCTTAAGGTCCTAGCTCATGTCCAAGGCACGAAATAAGGGTAAAAAGTCAATAATCGATAACTAAAACTTGAATTGTACTGCTTCTTATTGGCTATTACATCCACTTAGAAGCTTCTTCTATGTTCTACTATGTTGCTTTTAGTGTCTCCGCATACAGCAGCTCGCGACATAGCTTTTCAGACGATAAATGTAACCGTTTCAGTGAGAAGAGCGGCCAATGTGACGATCTCGCTTTAAGTCGATTCGATAACAAATGACGAAGAAAGACGGATATCTCAGGTTTTCACTACATATGAACACTTTTCACATTCTCCCGTGCAACGCGGCTGCTAGTCCTACTTTTATGCAAATCTTAAGGTCCTAGCTCATGTCCAAGGCTCCATAGAATGGTAAAAAGTTTATAATCGATAACTAAAATTTGAATTGTACTGCTTCTTACTGGCTATTACATCAACTTAGAAGCTTCTTCTGTGTTCTACTATGGTGCTTTTAGGGTCTCCGTATAATGCAGCACGCGACGTACCTTTGCAGACGAAAAATGTAACCGTTTCAGAGAGAAGAGCGGCCCAATATGACGATCTGGCTTTAAGACGATTCGATAACAAATGACGAAAACGGACTGATTTCTCAGGTTTTTACTACATATGAACACTTTTCACATTCTCCCGTGCAACGCGGCTGCTAGTCCTCCTTTCATGCAAAATCTTAAGGTCCTAGCTCATGTCCAAGGCACCAAAGTAGGGTAAATAAACAATAATCGATAACTAATATTGAATTTTACTGCTTCATACTTTCTATTACATCAACTAAGAACCTTCTTTTGTGTTCTACTGTGGTGCTTTTAGTGTCTCCGCATACCGCATCACGCGACATAACTTTGCAGACGATAAATGTAACCGTTTCAGAGAGAAGAGCTGCCATTGTGACGATCTGGCTTTAAGTCGATTCGATAGAAAATGACGATAAAAGACGGATTTCTCAGGTTTTTACTACATATGAACACTTTTCACATTCTCCCGTGCAACGCGGCTGCTAGTCCTCTTTTCATGCAAAATCTTAAGGTCCTAGCTCATGTTCAAGGCACCAAAGAAGGGCAAAAAGTCAATAATCGATAACTAAAACTTGAATTGTACTGCTTCTTACTGGCTATTACATCAACCTAGAAGCTTCTTCTGTGTTCTACTATGGTGCCTTTAGTGCTTTGGCATTCCGCAGCACACGACATAGCTTTAGAGACGATAAATGTAACCGTTTCAGAGAGAAGAGCGGCCAATGTGACGATCTGGCTTGAAGTCGATTCGATAACAAATGTCGAAAAGGGACTGATTTCTCAGCTTTTTACTACATATGAACACTTTTCACATTCTCCCGTTCAACGCGGCTGCTAGTCTCCTTTCATGCAAAATCTTAAGGTCCTAGCTCATGGCCAAGGCACCAAAGAATAGTAAAAGCCTATAATCGATAAATAAAACTTTATTTGTACTGCTTCTTACTGGCTATTACATCAACCTAGAAGCTTCTTCTGTGTTATACTATGGTACTTTTAGTGCTTTGGCATACCGCAGCACGCGACATAGCGTTACAGACGATAAATGTAACCGTTTCAGAGAGAAGAGCGGCCAATGTGATGAACTGCCTTTAAGTCGATTCGATAACAAATTACGAAAACGGTCGGATTTCTCACATGTGAACACTTTTCACATTCTCCCGTGCAACGCGGCTGCTAGTCCTATTTCCATGCAAAATCTTAGGGTCCTAGCTCCTGTCCAAGGCACCAAAGAAGGGTAAAAAGTCAATAATCGAAAACTAAATATTGAATTGTACTGCTTCTTACTGGCTATTACATCAACTTAGATGCTTCTTTTGTGTTCTACTGTGGTCCTTTTAGTGTCTCCGCATACCGCAGCACGCGACATACCTTTGCAGACGTTAAATGTAACCGTTTCAGAGAGAAGAGCGGCCCATCTGGCGATCTGGCTTTAAGTCGATTCGATAACAAATGACGAAAACGGACTTATTTCTCAGGTTTTTACTACATAAGAACACTTTTCACATTCTTCCATGCAACGCGGCTGCTAGTCCTCCTTTCATGCAAAGTCTTAAGGTCCTAGCTCAGTCTAAAGCACCAAAGTATGGTAAAACGTCTATAATCGATAATTAAAACTTGAATTGTATTGCTTCTTACTGGCTATTACATCAACTTAGAAGCTTCTTCTGTGTTCTACTATGGTGCTTTTAGTGTCTCCGCATACCGCAGCACGCGACATAGATGTGCAGACGATAAATGTAACCGTTTCAGAGAGAAGAGTGGCAAATGTGACGATCTGGCTTTAAATCGTTTCTATAACAAATGACGAAAACGGACTGATTTCTCAGGATTTTACTACATATGAACACTTTTCACATTCTCCCGTGCCACGCGGGTACTAGTCCTCCTTTGATGCATAATCTTAATGTCCTAGCTCATGTCCAAGGCACCAAAGAATGATAAAAAGTCTATAATCGATTACTAAAACTTGAATTGTACTGCTTCGTACTGGCTACTACATCAACTTAGAAGCTTCCTCTGTGTTCCACTATGGTGCTTTTAGTGTCTCCGCATACCGCAGCAAAAGACATAGCTTTGGAGACGATAAATGTAACCGTTTCAGAGAGAGGAGCGACCAATGTGACGATCTGGCTTTAAGTCGATTGGAAAACAAATGACGAAAACGGACGGATTTCTCAGGTTTTTACTACATAAGAACACTTTTCACATTCTCCCATGCAACGCGGCTGCTAGTCCTCCTTTCATGCAAAGTCTTAAGGTCCTAGCTCATGTCTAAGGCACCAAAGAATGGTAAAACGTCTATAATCGATAACTAAAACTTGAATTGTATTGCTTCTTACTGGCTATTACATCAACTTAGAAGCTTCTTCTGTGTTCTACTATGGTGCTTCTAGTGTCTCCGCATACCGCAGCACGCGACATAGCTTTGCAGACGATAAATGTGACCGTTTCAGAGAGAAGAGCGGCCCATACGACGATCTCGCTTTAAGTTGATTCGATAACAAATGACGAAAACGGACTGATTTCTCAGGTTTGTACTACATATGAACGCTTTTCACATTCTATCGTGCAACGCGGTTGCCAGTCCTCCTTTCACGCAAAATCTTAAGGTCCTAGCTCATGTACAAGGCACCAAAGAAGATTAAAAAGTTAATAATCGATAACTTAATCTTGAATTGAACTGTTTGCTACTGGCTATTACATCAACTTAGGAGCATCTTCTGTGTTCTACTATGGTGCTTTTAGTGTCTCCGCATACCGCAGCACTCAACATACCTTTGCAGACGATAAATGTAACCGTTTCAGAGAGAAGTGCGGCCAATGTTACGATCTGGCTTTAAGTCGATTCGATAACAAATGAAAATAATGGACGGATTTCTCAGATTTTTACTACATATGAACACTTTTCACATTCTCCCGTGCAACGCAGGTGCCAGTCCTCCTTTCATAAAAACTTAAGGTACTAACTCATGTCCAAGGCACCAAGGAAGGGTAAATAGTCACTAATCGATAACTAAATCGTGAATTGAACTGCTTCTTACTGGCTATTACATCAACTTAGAAGCTTCTTCTGTGTTCTACTATGGTGATATTAGTGTCTTCGCATACCGCAGCACGCGACATAGCTTTGCAGACGATAAATGTAACCGTTTCAGAGAGAAGTGCGGCCAATGTGATGATCTGGCTTTAAGTCGATTCGATAACAAATTGCGAAAACGGTCGGATTTCTCACATATGAACACTTTTCAGATTCTCCCGTGCAACGTGGCTGCTAGTCCTCTTTTCATGCAAAATCTTAGGGTCGTAGCTCCTGTCCAAGGCACCAAAGAAAGGTAAAGAGTCAATAATCGATAACTAAATCTTGAATTGTACTGCTTCTTACTGGATATTACATCAACTAAGAAGCTTCTTCTGTGTTCTACTATCATGCTTTTAGTGTCTCCGCATACCGCAGCACGCGAAGTAGCTTTGCAGACAATAAATGTAACCGTTTCAGAGAGAATAGCGGCCAATGTTACGATCTGACTTTAAGTCGTTTCGATTACAAATGACGAATACGGACTGAGATCTCAGGTATTTACTACATATTAACACTTTTCACATTCTCCCGTGTAACGCGAATGCTAGTCCTCCTTTGATGCAAAATTTTAATATCCCAGCTCATGTCCAAGGCACCAAAGAAAGGTAAAAAGTCAATAATCGATAACTAAAACTTGCTTTGTACTGCTTCTTACTATCTATTACATCAACTAAGAAGCTTCTTCTGTCTTCCACTATGGTGCTTTTAGTGTCTCCGCATACCGCAGCACGCGACATGGCTTTGCAGACGATAAATGTAACCGTTTCAGAGAGAAGTGCGGCCAATGTGACGATCTGGCTTTAAGTCGATTCGAAAACAAATGACGAAAACGGACGGATTTCTCAGATTTTTACTACATATGAACGCTTTTCACATTCTATCGTGCAACGCGGTTGCCAGTCCTCCTTTCACGCAAAATCTTAAGGTCCTAGCTCATGTACAAGGCACCAAAGAAGATTAAAAAGTTAATAATCGATAACTTAATCTTGAATTGAACTGCTTGCTACTGGCTATTACATCAACTTAGGAGCATCTTCTGTGTTCTACTACGGTGCCTTTAGTGTCTCCGCATACCGCAGCACTCAACATACCTTTGCAGACGATAAATGTAACCGTTTCAGAGAGAAGTGCGGCCAATGTTACGATCTGGCTTTAAGTCGATTCGATAACAAATGAAAATAATGGACGGATTTCTCAGATTTTTACTACATATGAACACTTTTCACATTCTCCCGTGCAACGCAGGTGCCAGTCCTCCTTTCATGCAAAAACTTAAGGTACTAACTCATGTCCAAGGCACCAAGGAAGGGTAAATAGTCACTAATCGATAACTAAATCGTGAATTGAACTGCTTCTTACTGGCTATTAAATCAACTTAGAAGCTTCTTCTGTGTTCTACTATGGTGATATTAGTGTCTTCGCATACCGCAGCACGCGACATAGCTTTGCAGACGATAAATGTAACCGTTTCAGAGAGAAGAGCGGCCAATGTGATGATCTGGCTTTAAGTCGATTCGATAACAAATTGCGAAAACGGTCGGATTTCTCACATATGAACACTTTTCAGATTCTCCCGTGCAACGTGGCTGCTAGTCCTCTTTTCATGCAAAATCTTAGGGTCGTAGCTCCTGTCCAAGGCACCAAAGAAAGGTAAAGAGTCAATAATCGATAACTAAATCTTGAATTGTACTGCTTCTTACTGGATATTACATCAACTAAGAAGCTTCTTCTGTGTTCTACTATCATGCTTTTAGTGTCTCCGCATACCGCAGCACGCGAAGTAGCTTTGCAGACAATAAATGTAACCGTTTCAGAGAGAATAGCGGCCAATGTTACGATCTGAATTTAAGTCGTTTCGATTACAAATGACGAATACGGACTGAGATCTCAGGTATTTACTACATATGAACACTTTTCACATTCTCCCGTGTAACGCGAATGCTAGTCCTCCTTTGATGCAAAATCTTAATATCCCAGCTCATGTCCAAGGCACCAAAGAAAGGTAAAAAGTCAATAATCGATAACTAAAACTTGCTTTGTACTGCTTCTTACTATCTATTACATCAACTAAGAAGCTTCTTCTGTCTTCCACTATGGTGCTTTTAGTGTCTCCGCATACCGCAGCACGCGCCATGGCTTTGCAGACGATAAATGTAACCGTTTCAGAGAGAAGTGCGGCCAATGTGACGATCTGGCTTTAAGTCGATTCGAAAACAAATGACGAAAACGGACGGATTTCTCAGATTTTTACTACATATGAACACTTTTCACATTCTCCCGTGCAACGCGGCTGCCAGTCCTCCTTTCATGAAAAATCTTAATGTCCTACCTCACGTCCAATGCACCAAAGATGGGTAAAAATTCAATAATCGATAACTAAATCTTGAATTGAACTGCTTCTTACTGGCTATTACATCAACTTAGAAGCTTCTTCTGTGTTCCACTGTGTTGCTTTTAGTGTCTCCGCACACCGCAGCACGTGTCATAGCTTTGCAGACGATAAATGTAACCGTTTCAGAGAGAAGAGCAGCCAATATGACGATCTGGCTTTAAGTTGATTCGATAACAAATGACGAAAACGGACTGATTTCTCAGGTTTTTACTACATATAAACACTTTTCACATTCTCCCGTGCAAAGCGGGTGCTACTCCTCCTTTAATGAAAATCTTAAGGTCCTAACTCATGTGCAAGGCACCAAAGAAGGGTAAATAGTCACTAATCGATAACTAAATCGTGAATTGAACTGCTTCTTACTGGCTATTAAATCAACTTAGAAGCTTCTTCTATGTTCTACTATGGTGCTTTTAGTGTCTCCGCATACCGCAGCACGCGACATAGCTTTGCAGACGATAAATGTCACCGTTTCAGGGAGAAGAACGGCCAAGTGACGATCTGCCTTTAAGTCGATTCGATAACAAATGACGATAACGGACTGATTTCTCAGATTTTTACTACATATGAACACATTTCACATTCTCCCGTGCAACGCGGGTGCTACTCCTCCTTTCATGAAAATCTTAAGCTCCTAGCTCATGGCCAAGGCACCAAAGAATAGTAAAAGTCTATAATCGATTAATGAAACTTGATTTGTACTGCTTCTTATTTGCTATTACATCAACCTAGAAGCTTCTTTTGTGTTATACTATGGTACTTTTAGTGCTTTGGCATACCGCAGCACGCGACGTAGCGTTGCAGACGATAAATGTAACCGTTTCAGAGAAAGAGCGGCCAATGTGATGATCTGGCTTTAAGTCGATTAGATAACAAATTACGAAAACGGTCGGATTTCTAACATATGAACACTTTTCAGATTCTCCCGTGCAACGCGTCTGCTAGTCCTCCTTCCATGCAAAATCTTAGGGTCCTAGCTCATGTCCAAGGCACCAAAGAAGGGTAAAGAGTCAATAATCGATAACTAAAACTTGAATTGTACTGCTTCTTACTGGCTATTACATCAACTTAGAATCTTCTTCTGTGTTCTACTATGGTGCTTTTAGTGTCTCCGCATACCGCAGAACGCGACATAGCTTTGCAGACGACAAATGTCACCGTTTCAGGGAGAAGAACGGCCAAGTGACGATCTGCCTTTAAGTCGATTCGATAACAAATGACGATAACGGACTGATTTCTCAAGTTTTTACTACATATGAACACTTTTCACATTCTCCCGTGCAACGCGGGTGCTAGTCCTCCTTTCATGCAAAATCGTAAGGTCCTAGCTCATGTCCAAGGCACCAAAAAAGGGTAAAAAGTCAATAATCGATAACTAAAACTTGAATTGTACTGCTTCTTACTGGCTATTGCATCAACTCAGAAGCTTCCTCTGTGTTCTACTATGGTGTTTTAAGTGTCTCCGCATACCGCAGCACGCGACTTAGCTTTGCAGACGATAAATGTAACCGTTTCAGAGAGAAGTGCGGCCAATGTGACGATCTGGCTTGAAGTCGATTCGAAAACAAATGACAAAAACGGACGGATTTCTCAGGATTTTACCACATATGAACACTTTTCACATTCTCCCGTGCAACGCGGGTGCCAGTCCTCCTTTCATGCAAAAACGTAAGGTCCTAACTCATGTCCAAGGCACCAAAGAAGGGTAAATAGTCAATAATCTATACCTAAATCTTGAATTGTACTGCATCTTACTGGCTATTACGACAACTTAGAAGCTTCTTCTGTGTTCTACTATGGTGCTTCTAGTGTCTCCGCATACCGCAGCACTCAACATACCTTTGCAGACGATAAATGTAACCGTTTCAGAGAGAAGTGCGGCCAATGTTACGATCTGGCTTGAAGTCGATTCGATAACAAATGAAAATAATGGACGGATTTCTCAGATTTTTACTACATATGAACACTTTTCACATTCTCCCGTGCAACGCAGGTGCCAGTCCTCCTTTCATAAAAACTTTAGGTACTAACTCATGTCCAAGGCACCAAGGAAGGGTAAATAGTCACTAATCGATAACTAAATCGTGAATTGAACTGCTTCTTACTGGCTATTACATCAACTTAGAAGCTTCTTCTGTGTTCTACTATGGTGATATTAGTGTCTTCGCATACCGCAGCACGCGACATAGCTTTGCAGACGATAAATGTAACCGTTTCAGAGAGAAGTGCGGCCAATGTGATGATCTGGCTTTAAGTCGATTCGATAACAAATTGCGAAAACGGTCGGATTTCTCAGATTTTTACTACATATGAACACTTTTCACATTCTCCCGTGCAACGCAGGTGCCAGTCCTCCTTTCATGCAAAAACTTAAGGTACTAACTCATGTCCAAGGCACCAAGGAAGGGTAAATAGTCACTAATCGATAACTAAATCGTGAATTGAACTGCTTCTTACTGGCTATTAAATCAACTTAGAAGCTTCTTCTGTGTTCTACTATGGTGATATTAGTGTCTTCGCATACCGCAGCACGCGACATAGCTTTGCAGACGATAAATGTAACCGTTTCAGAGAGAAGAGCGGCCAATGTGATGATCTGGCTTTAAGTCGATTCGATAACAAATTGCGAAAACGGTCGGATTTCTCACATATGAACACTTTTCAGATTCTCCCGTGCAACGTGGCTGCTAGTCCTCTTTTCATGCAAAATCTTAGGGTCGTAGCTCCTGTCCAAGGCACCAAAGAAAGGTAAAGAGTCAATAATCGATAACTAAATCTTGAATTGTACTGCTTCTTACTGGATATTACATCAACTAAGAAGCTTCTTCTGTGTTCTACTATCATGCTTTTAGTGTCTCCGCATACCGCAGCACGCGAAGTAGCTTTGCAGACAATAAATGTAACCGTTTCAGAGAGAATAGCGGCCAATGTTACGATCTGACTTTAAGTCGTTTCGATTACAAATGACGAATACGGACTGAGATCTCAGGTATTTACTACATATTAACACTTTTCACATTCTCCCGTGTAACGCGAATGCTAGTCCTCCTTTGATGCAAAATTTTAATATCCCAGCTCATGTCCAAGGCACCAAAGAAAGGTAAAAAGTCAATAATCGATAACTAAAACTTGCTTTGTACTGCTTCTTACTATCTATTACATCAACTAAGAAGCTTCTTCTGTCTTCCACTATGGTGCTTTTAGTGTCTCCGCATACCGCAGCACGCGACATGGCTTTGCAGACGATAAATGTAACCGTTTCAGAGAGAAGTGCGGCCAATGTGACGATCTGGCTTTAAGTCGATTCGAAAACAAATGACGAAAACGGACGGATTTCTCAGATTTTTACTACATATGAACACTTTTCACATTCTCCCGTGCAACGCGGCTGCCCGTCCTCCTTTCATGAAAAATCTTAATGTCCTACCTCACGTCCAATGCACCAAAGATGGGTAAAAATTCAATAATCGATAACTAAATCTTGAATTGAACTGCTTCTTACTGGCTATTACATCAACTTAGAAGCTTCTTCTGTGTTCCACTGTGTTGCTTTTAGTGTCTCCGCACACCGCAGCACGTGTCATAGCTTTGCAGACGATAAATGTAACCGTTTCAGAGAGAAGAGCAGCCAATATGACGATCTGGCTTTAAGTTGATTGGATAACAAATGACGAAAACGGACTGATTTTTCAGGTTTTTACTACATATAAACACTTTTCACATTCTCCCGTGCAAAGCGGGTGCTACTCCTCCTTTAATGAAAATCTTAAGGTCCTAACTCATGTGCAAGGCACCAAAGAAGGGTAAATAGTCACTAATCGATAACTAAATCGTGAATTGAACTGCTTCTTACTGGCTATTAAATCAACTTAGAAGCTTCTTCTATGTTCTACTATGGTGCTTTTAGTGTCTCCGCATACCGCAGCACGCGACATAGCTTTGCAGACGATAAATGTCACCGTTTCAGGGAGAAGAACGGCCAAGTGACGATCTGCCTTTAAGTCGATTCGATAACAAATGACGATAACGGACTGATTTCTCAGATTTTTACTACATATGAACACATTTCACATTCTCCCGTGCAACGCGGGTGCTACTCCTCCTTTCATGAAAATCTTAAGCTCCTAGCTCATGGCCAAGGCACCAAAGAATAGTAAAAGTCTATAATCGATTGATGAAACTTGATTTGTACTGCTTCTTATTTGCTATTACATCAACCTAGAAGCTTCTTTTGTGTTATACTATGGTACTTTTAGTGCTTTGGCATACCGCAGCACGCGACGTAGCGTTGCAGACGATAAATGTAACCGTTTCAGAGAAAGAGCGGCCAATGTGATGATCTGGCTTTAAGTCCATTAGATAACAAATTACGAAAACGGTCGGATTTCTAACATATGAACACTTTTCAGATTCTCCCGTGCAACGCGTCTGCTAGTCCTCCTTCCATGCAAAATCTTAGGGTCCTAGCTCATGTCCAAGGCACCAAAGAAGGGTAAAAAGTCAATAATCGATAACTAAAACTTGAATTGTACTGCTTCTTACTGGCTATTACATCAACTTAGAATCTTCTTTTGTGTTCTACTATGGTGCTTTTAGTGTCTCCGCATACCGCAGAACGCGACATAGCTTTGCAGACGACAAATGTCACCGTTTCAGGGAGAAGAACGGCCAAGTGACGATCTGCCTTTAAGTCGATTCGATAACAAATGACGATAACGGACTGATTTCTCAAGTTTTTACTACATATGAACACTTTTCACATTCTCCCGTGCAACGCGGGTGCTAGTCCTCCTTTCATGCAAAATCGTAAGGTCCTAGCTCATGTCCAAGGCACCAAAAAAGGGTAAAAAATCAATAATCGATAACTAAAACTTGAATTGTACTGCTTCTTACTGGCTATTGCATCAACTCAGAAGCTTCCTCTGTGTTCTACTATGGTGTTTTAAGTGTCTCCGCATACCGCAGCACGCGACTTAGCTTTGCAGACGATAAATGTAACCGTTTCAGAGAGAAGTGCGGCCAATGTGACGATCTGGCTTGAAGTCGATTCGAAAACAAATGACAAAAACGGACGGATTTCTCAGGATTTTACCACATATGAACACTTTTCACATTCTCCCGTGCAACGCGGGTGCCAGTCCTCCTTTCATGCAAAAACGTAAGGTCCTAACTCATGTCCAAGGCACCAAAGAAGGGTAAATAGTCAATAATCGATACCTAAATCTTGAATTGTACTGCATCTTACTGGCTATTACGACAACTTAGAAGCTTCTTCTGTGTTCTACTATGGTGCTTCTAGTGTCTCCGCATACCGCAGCACTCAACATACCTTTGCAGACGATAAATGTAACCGTTTCAGAGAGAAGTGCGGCCAATGTTACGATCTGGCTTTAAGAAGATTCGATAACAAATGAAAAAAACGGACGGATTTCTCAGGTTTTTACTACATAAGAACACTTTTCACATTCTCCCGTGCAACGCGGCTGCCAGTCCTCCTTTCACGCAAAATCTGAAGGTCCTAGCTCATGTCCAAGGCACCAAATAAGGGTAAAAAGTCAATAATCGATAACTAAAACTTGCTTTGTACTGCTTCCTACTGGCTATTACATCAACTTAGAAGCTTCTTCTGTGTTCTACTATGGTGCTTTTAGTGTCTCCGCATACCGCAGCACGCGACATAGCTTTGCAGACGATAAATGTAACCGTTTCAGAGAGAATAGCGGCAAATGTGACGATCTGGCTTTGAGTCGATTCGATTACAAATGACGAAAACGGACGGATTTCTCAGGTGTTTACTACATATGAACACTTTTCACATTCTCCCGTGAAACGCGGGGGCTAGTCCTCCTTTCATGCAAAATCTTATGGTCCTAGCTCATGTCCAAGGCACGAAAGAACAGTAAAAATTCTGTAATCGATAACTAAAACTTGAGTTATACTGCTTCTTACTGGCCATTACATCAACTTAGAAGCTTCTTCTGTGTTCTACTATGGTGCTTTTAGTGTCTCCGCATACCGCAGCACGCGACAGAGTTTTGCAGGCGATAAATGTAACCGTTTCAGAGAGAAGAGCGTCCCATATGACGATCTCGCTTTAAGTCGATTCGATAACAAATGACGCAAACGGACGGATTTCTCAAATTTTTACTACATATGAACCCTTTTCACATTCTCCCGTGCAACTCTGCTGCCAGTTTTCTTTTCATGCAAAATCGTAAGGTCCTAGCACATGTCCAAGGCACCAAAGAAGGTTAAAAAGTCAATAATCGATAACTTAATCTTGAATTGTACTGCTTCTTACTGGATATTACATCAACTAAGAAGCTTCTTCTGTGTTCTACTATCATGCTTTTAGTGTCTCCGCATACCGCAGCACGCGAAGTAGCTTTGCAGACAATAAATGTAACCGTTTCAGAGAGAAGTGCGGCCAATGTTACGATCTGGCTTTAAGTCGATTCGATAACAAATGAAAAACACGGACGGATTTCTCAGGTTTTTACTACATATGAACACATTTCACATTCTCCCGTGCCAATCGGGTACCAGTCCTCCTTTCATGCAAAAACTTAAGGTCCTAACTCATGTGCAAGGCACCAAAGAAGGGTAAATACTCAATAATCGATAACTAAATATTGTATTGAACTGCTTCTTACTGGCTATTAAATCAACTTAGAAGCTTCTTCTGTGTTCTACTATGGTGCTTTTAGTGTCTTCGCATACCGCAGCACGCGACATAGCTTTGCAGACGATAAATGTAACCGTTTCAGAGAGAATAGCGGCCAATGTGATGATCTGGCTTGAAGTCGATTCGACAACAAATTACGTCGGTCGGATTTCTCACATATGAACACTTTTCAGATTCTCCCGTGCAACGCGGCTGCTAGTCCTCTTTTCATGCAATATCTTAGGGTCCTAGCTAATGTCCAAGGAACCAAAGGAGGGTAAAAAGTCAATAATCGATAACTAAATCTTGAATTGTACTGCTTCTTACTCGCTATTACATCAACTTAGAATCTTCTTCTGTGTTCTACTATGGTGCTTTTAGTGAATCCGCATACTGCTTCACGCGACATAGTTTTGCAGACGATAAATGTAACCGTTTCAGAGAGAAGTGCGGCCAATGTGACGATCTGGCTTGAAGTCGATTCGAAAACAAATGACGAAAACGGACGGATTTCTCAGATTTTTACTACATATGAACACTTTTCACATTCTCCCGTGCAACGCGGCTGCCAGTCCTCCTTTCATGCAAAATCTTAATGTCCTACCTCACGTTCAATGCACCAAAGATGGGTAAAAATTCAATAACTGATAACTAAATCTTGAATTGAACTGCTTCTTACTGGCTATTACATCAACTTAGAAGCTTCTTCTGTGTTCCACTGTGTTGCTTTTAGTGTCTCCGCACACCGCAGCACGCGACATAGCTTTGCAGACGATAAATGTATCCGTTTCAGGGAGAAGAACGGCCAAAGTGACGATCTGGCTTTAAGTCGATTCGATAACAAATGACGATAACGGACTGATTTCTCATATTTTTACTACATATGAACACATTTCACATTCTCCCGTGCAACGCGGGTGCTACTCCTCTTTCATAAAAATCTTAAGGTCCTAGCTCATGTCCAAGGCACCAAAGAATAGTAAAAGTCTATATCGATTGATAAAACTTGATTTGTACTGCTTCTTATTGGCTATTACATCAACCTTAGAAGCTTCTTCTGTGTTCTACTATGGTACTTTTAGAGCTTTGGCATACCGCAGTACGGGACATAGCGTTGCAGACGATAAATGTAACCGTTTCAGAGAGACGAGCGGCCAATGTGACGATGTGGCTTTAAGTCGATTCGATAATAAATGACGAAAACGGATGGATTTCTCAGATTTTTACTACATATGAACACTTTTCACATTCTTCCGTGCAACGCGGCTGCCAGTCCTCCTTTCATGCAAAATCTTAATGTCCTACCTCACGTCCAATGCACCAAAGATGGGTAAAAGTTCAATAATCGATAACTAAATCTTGAATTGAACTGCTTCTTACTGGCTATTACATCAACTTAGAAGCTTCATCTGTGTTCCACTGTGTTGCTTTTAGTGTCTCCGCACACCGCAGCACGCGACATAGCTTTGCAGACGATAAATGTAACCGTTTCAGAGAGAAGAGCGGCCAATGTGACGATCTGGCTTTAAAACGATTCGATAACAAGTGAAAATAACGGACGGATTTCTCAGGATTTTACCACATATGAACACTTTTCACATTCTCCCGTGCAACGCGGGTGCCAGTCCTCCTTTCATGCAAAAACTTAAGGTCCTAACTCATGTCCAAGGCACCAAAGAAAGGTAGATAGTCAATAATCGATACATAATCTTGAATTGTACTGCTTCTTACTGGCTATTACGACGACTTAGAAGCTTCTTCTGTGTTCTACTATGGTGCTTTTAGTGTCTCCGCGTACCGCAGCACGCGACAGAGTTTTGCAGGTGATAAATGTAACCGTTTCAGAGAGAAGTGCGGCCAATGTTACGATCTGGCTTTAAGTCGATTCGATAACAAATGAAAAGCACGGACGGATTTCTCAGGTTTTTACTACATATGAACACATTTCACATTCTCCCGTGCCAAGCGGGTACCAGTCCTCCTTTCATGCAAAAACTTAAGGTCCTTACTCATGTGCAAGGCACCAAAGAAGGGTAAATAGTCAATAATCGATAACTAAATATTGAATTGAACTGCTTCTAACTGACTATTAAATCAACTTAGAAGCTTCTTCTGTGTTCTACTATGGTGCTTTTAGTGTCTTCGCATACCGCAGCACGTGACATAGCTTTGCAGACGATAAATGTAACCGTTTCAGAGAGAAGAGCGGCCAATGTGATGATCTGGCTTTAAGTCGATTCGACAACAAATTACGAAAACGGTCGGATTTCTCACATATGAAAACTTTTCAGATTCTCCCGTGCAACGCGGCTGCTAGTCCCCTTTTCATGCAATATCTTAGGGTCCTAGCTCCTGTCCAAGGCACCAAAGAAGGGTAAAAAGTCAATAATCGATAACTAAAACTTGAATTGTACTGCTTCTTACTGGCTATTACATCAATTTGGCATCTTCTTCTGTGTTCTACTATGGTGCTTTTAGTGAATTCGCATACCGCAGCACGCCACATAGCTCTGCAGACGATAAATGTAACCGTTTCAGAGAGAGTAGCGGCAAATGTGACGATCTGGCTTTAAGTGGATTCGATAACAAATGACTAAAACGGACTGATTTTTCAGGTTTTTACTACATAAGAACACTTTTCACATTCTCAAGTGCAACGCGGCTGCCAGTCCTCCTGTCATGCAAAATCTTAAGGTCCTAGCTCATGTCCAAGCACCAAAGAAGGGTAAATAGTCAATAATAGATACCTAAATCTTGAATTGAACTTCTTGTTACTGGCTATTAAATCAAATTAGAAGCTTAATTTGTGTTCTACTGTGAAGCTTTTAGTGTCTCCGCATACCGCAGCACGCGACATAGCTTTGCAGGCGATAAATGTAATCGTTTCAGAAAGAAGAGCGGCCAATGTGACGATCTGGCTTTAAGTCGATTCGATAACAAATGACGAAAACGGACGGATTTCTCAGGATTTTACTACATATGAACACTTTTCACATTCTGCTTGTCCTCTTTTCATGCAAAATCTTAAGGTCCTAGCTCATGTCAAAGGAACCAAAGAAGAGTATAAAGTCATAAGCGATAACTAAATCTTGAATTGTACTGCCTCATACTGACTATTACATCAACTTAGAAGCCTCTTCTGTGTTCTACTATGGTGCTTTTAGTGTCTCCGCATACCGCAGCACGCGACATAGTTTTGCAGGCGATAAATGTAACCGTTTCAGAGGGAAGAGCGGCCCATATGACGATATGGCTTTAAGTCGATTCGATAACAAATGACGCAAACGGACGGATTTCTCAGATTTTTACTACACATGAACCCTTTTCACATTCTCCCGTGCAACGCTGCTGCCAGTTCTCCTTTCATGAGAAATCGTAAGGTCCTAGCACATGTCCAAGGCAGCAAAGAAGGTTAAAAGGTCAATAATCGATAACTTAATCTTGAATTGAACTGCTTGCTACTGGCTATTACATCAATTTAGAAGCATCTTCTGTGTTCTACTATGGTGCTTTTAGTGTCTCCGCATACCGCAGCACTTGACATACCTTTGCAGACGATGAAGGTAACCGTTTCAGAGAGAAGAGCGGCCAATGTGACGATCTCTCTTTAAGTCGATTCGAAACAAATGACCAATACGGACGGATTTCTCAGGTTTTTACTACATATGAACACTTTTCACATTCTCCCGTCAACGCGGTTTATAGTCCTCCTTTGATGCAAAATCTTAAGGTCCCAGCTCATGTCCAAGGCTACGAAGAAGGGTAAAAAGTGAGTAATCGATAACTAAAACTTGCTTTGGACTGCTTCTTACTAGCTATTACATCAACTTAGAAGCTTCTTCTGTGTTCTACTATTGTGCTTTTAGTGCTTTGGCATACCGCAGTACGCGACATAGCTTTGCAAACGACAAATGTAACCGTTTCAGAGAGAAGATCGGCAAATGTTACGATCTGGCTTTAAGTCGATTCGATAACAAATGACGAAAACGGTCGGATTTCTCAGATTTTTACTACATATCAACACTTTTCACTTTCTCCCGTGCAACGCGGTTGCTAGTCCTCTTTTCATGCAAAATCTTAAGGACCTAGCTCATGTCCAATGCACCAAAGAAGGGTAAAAAGTCAATAATCGATAATTAAAACTTGAATTGTACTGCTTCTTACTGGCTATTACATCAATTTAGAAGCTTCTTCTGTGTTACACTGTGTTGCCTTTAGTGTCTCCGCATACCGCAGCACGCGACATAGCTTTGCAGACGATAAATGTAACCGTTTCAGAGAGAAGAGCGGCCAATGTGACGATCTGGTTTTAAGTCGATTCGATAACAAATGAAAAAAACGGACGAATTTCTCAGGTTTTTACCACGTATGAACACTTTTCACATTCTCCCGTGCAACGCGGATTCCAGTCCTCCTTTCATGCAAAATCGTAAGGTCCTAACTCATGTCCGTGGCACCAAAGAAGTGTAAATAGTCAATAATCGATAACTAAATCTTGAAGTGAACTGCTTCTTACTGGCTATTAAATCAACTTAAAAGTTTCTTCTGCGTCCTACTGAGAAGCTTTTAGTGTTTCCGCATACCGCAGCACGCGACATAGCTTTGCAGACGATAAATGTAACCGTTTCAGAGAGAAGAACGGCCAAAGTGACGATCTGGCTTTAAGTCGATTCGACAACAAATGACGAAAACGGACGGATTTCTCAGGTTTTTACTACATAAGAACACTTTTCACATTCTCCCAAGCAACGCGGCTGCTAGTCCTCCTTTCATGCAAAGTCTTAAGGTCCTAGCTCATGTCTAAGGCACCAAAGATTGGTAAAACGTCTATAATCGATAACTAAAACTTGAATTGTATCTCTTCTTACTGGCTATTACATCAACTTAGAAGCTTCTTCTGTGTTCTACTATGGTGCTTTTAGTGTCTCCGCATACCGCAGCACGCGACATAGCTTTGCAGACGATAAATGTAACCGTTTCAGACAGAAGAGCGGCCAATGTGCGATCTGGCTTTAAGTCGATTCGATAACAAATGACGAAAACGTTCGGATTTCTCGGGTTTTTACTACATATGAACACATTTCACTTTCTCCCGTGCAACTCGGCTGCTAGATTTCCTTTCATGCAAAATCTTAAGTTCCTATCTCATGTCCAAGGCACCAAAGAAGGGTAAAGAGTCAATAATCGATAAGAAAAACTTGAATTGTACTACTTCATAGTGGCTATTACATCAACTTAGAAGCTTCATCTGTGTTCTACTATGGTGCTTTTAGTGTATCTGCATACCTCAGCACGCGACATAGCTCTGCAGACGATAAATGTAACCGTTTCAGACAGAACTGCATCCAATGTGACGATCTGGCTTTAAGTCGATTCAATAACAAATGAGGAAACCGGACGGATTTCTTAGGTTTGTACTACATATGAACACTTTTCACATTCTCCTGTGCAACGCGGCTACTAGATTTCCTTTCATGCAAAATCTTAAGTTCCTATCTCATGTCCAAGGCACCAAAGAAGGGTAAACAGTCAATAATCGATAACAAGAACTTGAATTGTACTACTTCATACTGGCTATTACATCAACTTAGAAGCTTCGTCTGTGTTCTACTATGGTGCTTATAGTGTCTCCACATACCGCAGCACGCGACATAGCTTTGCAGACGATAAATGTAACCGTTTCAGAGAGAAAAGTGGCCAATGTGACGATCTGGCTTTAAGTCGATTCGGTAACAAATGACGAAAACGGACGGATTTCTCAGGTTTTTACTACAAATGAACACTTTCCACATTCTCCCGTGGAACTCGGCTGCTAGTCCTCTATTCATGCAAAATGTTAAGGTCCTATCTCATGTCCAAGGCACCAAAGCCAGCTAAAAAGTCAATAATCGATAGATAAAAATTGAATTATACTACATGTTACTGGCTATTACAACAACTTAGACGCTGCATCTGTGTTCTAATATGGTGCTTTTAGTGTCTCCACATACCGCAGCACGCGACATAGCTCTGCAGACGATAAATGTAACCGTTTCAGACAGAAGAGCGGACAATGTGACGATCTGGCTTTAAGTCGATTCGATAACAAATGACGAAAACTAACGGATTTCTCAGTTTTTACTACATATGAACACTTTTCATATTCTCCCTTGCAACGCGGCTGCTAGTCCCCCTTTCATGCAAAATCTGAAGTTCCTAGCTCATGTCCAAGGCACCAAAGAATTGTAAAAAGTCAATAATCGATACATAAAACTTGAATTGTACTACTTCTTACTGGTTATTACATCAACTTAGATGCTTCATCTGTGATCCACTATTGTGCTTTTAGTGTCTCCGCATACCGCAGCATGCGACATAGCTCTGAAGACGATAAATGTAACCGTTTCAGACAGAAGAGCGTCAATTGTGACGATCTGGCTTTAAGTCGATTCGATAACAAATGACGAAAACGGACGGATTTCTCAGGTTTTTACTACATATGAACACTTTTCACATTCTGCCGTGCAACTCGGCTGCTAGTCCTCCTTTAATGCAGAATCTTAAGGTCCTAGCTCATGTCCAAGGCACCAAAGCCAGCTAAAAAGTCAATAATCGATACCTAAAACTTGAATTGTACTACTTCTTACTGGCTATTACATCAATTTAGATGCTTCATCTGCGATCCACTATGGTGCTTTTAGTGTCTCCGCACACCGCAGCATGCGACATAGCTTTGCAGACGATTAATGTAACCGTTTCAGACAGAAGAGCGGCCAATGTGCGATCTGGCTTTAAGTCGATTCGATAATAAATGACGAAAACGTTCGGATTTCTCGGGTTTTTACTAGATATGAACACTTTTCACTTTCTCCCGTGCAACTCGGCTGCTAGATTTCCTTTCATGCAAAATCTTAAGTTCCTATCTCATGTCCAAGGCACCAAAGAAGGGTAAAGAGTCAATAATCGATAAGAAAAATTTGAATTGTACTACTTCATACTGGCTATTACATCAACTTAGAAGCTTCATCTGTGTTCTACTATTGTGCGTTTAGTGCTGTGGCATACCGCAGCACGCGACATAGCTTTGCAGACGATAAATGTCACCGTTTAAGGGAGAAGAACGGCCAAAGTGACAATCTGGCTTTAAGTCGATTCGATAACAAATGACGATAACGGACAGATTTCTCAGATTTTTACTACATATGAACACTTTTCACATTCTCCTGTGCAACGCGGCTACTAGATTTCCTTTCATGCAAAACCTTAAGTTCCTATCTCATGTCCAAGGCACCAAAGAAGGGTAAAGAGTCAATAATCGATAACAAGAACTTGAATTGTACTACTTCATACTGGCTATTACATCAACTTAGAAGCTTCGTCTGTGTTCTGCTATGGTGCGTATAGTGTCTCCACATACCGCAGCACGCGACATAGCTTTGCAGACGATAAATGTAACCTTTTCAGAGAGAAAAGTGGCCAATGTGACGATCTGGCTTTAAGTCGATTCGGTAACAAATGACGAAAACGGACGGATTTCTCAGGTTTTTACTACAAATGAACACTTTCCACATTCTCCCGTGGAACTCGGCTGCTAGTCCTCTATTCATGCAAAATGTTAAGGTCCTATCTCATGTCCAAGGCACCAAAGCCAGCTAAAAAGTCAATAATCGATAGATAAAACCTGAATTATACTACATGTTACTAGCTATTACAACAACTTAGACGCTGCATCTGTGTTCTAATATGGTGCTTTTAGTGTCTCCACATACCGCAGCACGCGACATAGCTCTGCAGACGATAAATGTAACCGTTTCAGACAAAAGAGCGGCCAATGTGACGATCTGGCTTTAAGTCGATTCGATAACAAATGACGAAAACGGACGGATTTCTCAGTTTTTTACTACATATGAACACTTTTCATATTCTCCCTTGCAACGCGGCTGCTAGTCCCCCTTTCATGCAAAATCTGAAGTTCCTAGCTCATGTCCAAGGCACCAAAGAATTGTAAAAAGTCAATAATCGATACATAAATCTTGAATTGTACTACTTCTTACTGGCTATTACATCAACTTAGATGCTTCATCTGTGATCCACTATGGTGCTTTTAGTGTCTTCGCATACCGCAGCATGCGACATAGCTTTGAAGACGATAAATGTAACCGTTTCAGACAGAAGAGCGTCAATTGTGACAATCTGGCTTTAAGTCGATTCGACAACAAATGACGAAAACGGACGGATCTCTCAGGTTTTTACTACATATGAACACTTTTCACATTCTGCCGTGTAACTCGGCTGCTAGTCCTCCTTTAATGCAGAATCTTAAGGTCCTAGCTCATGTCTAAGGCACCAAAGCCAGTTAAAAAGTCAATTATCGATACCTAAAACTTGAATTGTACTAGTTCTTACTGGCTATTACATCAACTTAGATGCTTCATCTGCGATCCACTATGGTGCTTTTAGTGTCTCCGCATACCGCAGCATGCGACATAGCTTTGCAGACGATAGATGTAACCGTTTCAGACAGCAGAGCGCCAATGTGACGATCTGGCTTTAAGTCGATTCGATAACAAATGACGAAAACGGACGGATTTCTCAGGTTTTTACTACATATGAACACTTTTCACATTCTCCCGCGAATCGCGGCTGCTAGATTTCCTTTCATGCAAAATCTTAAGTTCCTATCTCATGTCCAAGGCACCAAAGAAGGGTAAAGAGTCAATAATCGATAACAAAAACTTCAATTGTACTACTTCATACTGGATATTACATCAACTTAGAAGCTTCATCTGTGTTCTACTATGGAGCTTTTAGTGTCTTTACATACCGCAGCACGCGACATATCTTTGCAGACGATAAATGTAACCGTTTCAGACAGAAGAGCGGCCAATGTGACGATCTGGCTTTAAGTGGATTCGATAACAAATGACGAAAACTAACGGATTTCTCAGGTTTTTACTACATATGAACACTTTTCACGTTCTCCCGCGAATCGCGGCTGCTAGTCCTCCTTTCAAGCAAAATGTGAAGTTCCTAGCTCATGTCCAAGGCACCAAAGAAAGGTAAAAAGTCAATAATCGATACCTAGAACTTGAATTGTACTACTTCTTACTGGCTATTACATCAACTTAGAAGCTTCATCTGTGTTCTACTATGGTGCTTTTAGTGTCTCTGCATACCGCAGCACGCGACATAGCTCCGCAGACGATAAATGTAACCGTTTCAGACAGAACTGTGGCCAATATGACGATCTTGCTTTAAGTCGATTCGATAACAAATGACGAAAACGGACGGATTTCTCAGGTTTGTACTACATATAAAACACTTTTCAAATTCTCTAGTGCAAATCGGCTGCTAGTAATCCTTTCATGCAGAATCTTAAGGTCCTAGCTCATGTCCAAGGCACCAAAGCCAGCTAAAAAGTCAATAATCGATACCTAAAACTTGAATATTACTACTTCTTACTGGCTATTACATCAACTTAGAAGCTTCATCTGTGTTACACTATTGTGCTTTTAGCGTTTCCACATACCGCAGCACGCGACATAGCTTTGCACACTATAAGTACAAGCGTTTCAGAAGGAAGAGCGGCCAATGTGACGATCTGGTTTTAAGTCGATTCGATAACAAATGAAAAAACCGGACGGATTTCACAGGTTTTTACCACGTATGAACACTTTTCACATTCGCCCGTGCAACGCGGATTCCAGTCCACCTTACATGCAAAATCGTAAGGTCCTAACTCATATCCGTGGCACCAAAGAAGGGTAAATAGTCAATAATCGATAACTAAATCTTGAAGTGAACTGCTTCTTACTGGCTATTACATCAACCTAGAAGCTACTTCGGTGTTCTACTATTGTGCTTTTAGTGCTTTGGCATACCGCAGCACGCGACATAGCTTTGCAGACGATAAATGTCACCGTTTAAGGGAGAAGAACGGCCAAAGTGACAATCTGGCTTTAAGTCGATTCGATAACAAATGACGATAACGGACAGATTTCTCAGATTTTTACTACATATGAACACTTTTCACATTCTCCCGTGCATCGCGGGTGCTAGTCCTCCTTTGAAGCAAAATCGTAAGGTCCTAGCTCATGGCCAAGTCACCAAAGAATAGTAAAAGCCTATAATCGATAAATAAAACTTTATTTGTACTGCTTCTTACTGGCTATTACATCAACCTAGAAGCTTCTTCTGTGTTCTACTATGGTACTTTTAGTGCTTTGGCACACCGCAGCACGCGACATTGCGATGCAGACGATAAATGTAACCGTTTCAGAGAGAAGAGCGGCCAATGTGATGATCTGCCTTTAAGTTGATTCGATAACAAATTACGAAAACGGTCGGATTTCTCACATATGAACACTTTTCACATTCTCCCGTGCAACGCGGCTGCTAGTCCTCTTTTCATGCAAAATTTTAGGGTCCTAGCTCCTGTCCAAGGCACCAAAGAAGGGTAAAAAGTCAATAATCGAAAACTAAATATTGAATTGTACTGCTTCTTACTGGCTATTACATCAACTTAGATGCTTCTTTTGTGTTCTACTGGTGTCCTTTTAGTGTCTCCGCATACCGCAGCACGCGACATAGCTGTGCAGACGATAAATGTAACCGTTTCAGAGAGAAGAGCGGCAAATGTGACGATCTGGCTTTAAATCGTTTCGATAACAAATGACGAAAACGGACTGATTTCTCAGGATTTTACTACATATGAACACTTTTCACATTCTCCCGTGCAACGCGGGTACTAGTCCTCCTTTGATGCATAATCTTAATGTCCTAGCTCATGTCCAAGGCACCAAAGAATGGTAAAAAGTCTATAATCGATTACTAAAACTTGAATTGTACTGCTTCGTACTGGCTATTAGATCAACTTAGAAGCTTCTTCTGTGTTCCACTATGGTGCTTTTAATGTCTCCGCATACCGCAGCAAGCGACATAGCTTTGCAGACGACAAATGTAACCGTTTCAGAGAGAGGAGCGGCCAATGTGACGATCTGGAATTAAGTCGATTGGAAAACAAATGACGAAAACGGACGGATTTCTCAGGTTTTTACTACATAAGAACACTTTTCACATTCTCCCATGCAACGCGGCTGCTAGTCCTCCTTTCATGCAAAGTCTTAAGGTCCTAGCTCATGTCTAAGGCACCAAAGAATGGTAAAACGTCTATAATCGATACCTAAAACTTGAATTGTACTACTTCTTACTGGCTATTACATCCACTTAGAAGCTTCATCTGTGTTCTACTATGGTGCTTTTAGTGTCTCCGCATACCGCAGCACGCGACATAGCTTTGCAGACGATAAATGTAACCGTTTCAGACAGAAGAGCGGCCAATGTGACGATGCGGCATTAAGGCGATTCGATAACAAATGACGAAAACGGACGGATCTCTCTGGTTTCTACTACATATGAACACTTTTCATATTCTCCCTTGCAACGCGGCTGCTAGTCCACCTTTCATGCAAAATCTGAAGTTCCTAGCTCATGTCCAAGGCACCAACGAAGGGTAAAAAGTCAACAATCGATACATAAAACTTGAATTGTACTACTTCTTACTGGCTATTACATCAACTTAAATGCTTCATCTGTGATCCACTATGGTGCTTTTAGTGTCTCCGCATACCGCAGCATGCGACATAGCTTTGCAGACGATAAACGTAACCGTTTCAGACAGAAGAGCGTCAATTGTGACGATCTGGCTTTAAGTCGATTCGATAACAAATGACGAAAACTAACGGATTTCTCAGGTTTTTACTACATATGAACACTTTTCACATTCTGCCGTGCAACTCGGCTGCTAGTCCTCCTTTCATGCAGAATCTTAAGGTCCTAGCTCATGTCCAAGGCACCAAAGAAAGCTAAAAAGTGAATAATCGATACCTAAAACTTGAATTGTACTACTTCTTACTGGCTATTATATCAACTTAGATGCTTTATCTGTGATCCACTATGGTGCTTTTAGTGTCTCCGCATACCGCAGCATGCTTCATAGCTTTGCAAACGATAAATGTAACCGTTTCAGACAGAAGAGCGGCCAATGTGCGATCTGGCTTTAAGTCGATTCGATAACAAATGACGAATACGTTCGGATTTCTCGGGTTTTTACTACATATGAACACTTTTCACTTTCTCCCGTGCAACGGGGCTACTAGATTTCCTTTCTTGCAAAATCTTAAGTTCCTATCTCATGTCCAAGGCACCAAAGAAGGGTAAAGAGTCAATAATCGATAACAAGAACTTGAATTGTACTACTTCATACTGGCTATTACATCTACTTAGAAGCTTCGTCTATGTTCTACTATGGTGCTTATAGTGTCTCCACATACCGCAGCACGCGACATAGCTTTGCAGACGATAAATGTAACCGTTTCAGAGAGAAAAGTGGCCAATGTGACGATCTGGCTTTAAGTCGATTCGGTAACAAATGGCGAAAACGGACGGATTTCTCAGTTTTTACTACAAATGAACACTTTTAACATTCTGCCGTGCAACTCGGCTGCTAGTCCTCCTTTCATGCAGAATCTTAAGGTCCTAGCTCATGTCCAAGGCACCAAAGCCAGCTAAAAAGTCAATAATCGATACCTAAAATTTGAATTGTACTACTTCTTACTGGCTATTACATCAACTTAGATGTTTCATCTGCGATCCACCATGGTGCTTTTAGTGTTTCCGCATACCGCAGCATGCGACATAGCTTTGCAGACGATAAATGTAACCGTTTCAGACAGCAGAGCGCCAATGTGACGATCTGGTTTTAAGTCGATTCGATAACAAATGACGAAAACGCACAGATTTCTCAGGTTTTTACTACATATGAACACTTCTCACATTCTCCCGCGCATCGCGGCTGCTAGATTTCCTTTCATGCAAAATCTTAAGTTCCTATCTCATGTCCAAGGCACCAAAGAAGGGTAAAGAGTCAATAATCGATAACAAAAACGTCAATTGTACTACTTCATACTGGATATTACATCAACTTAGAAGCTTCATCTGTGTTCTACTATGGAGCTTTTAGTGTCTTTACATACGGCAGCACGCGACATATCTTTGTAGACGATAAATGTAACCGTTTCAGACAGAAGAGCGGCCAATGTGATGATCTGGCTTTAAGTCGATTCGATAACAAATGACGAAAACTAACGGATTTCTCAGGTTTTTACTACATATGAACATTTTTCACATTTTCCCGCGCATCGCGGCTGCTAGTCCTCCTTTCAAGCAAAATGTTAAGTTCCTAGCTCATGTCCAAGGCACCAAAGAAAGGTAAAAAGTCAATAATCGATACCTAGAACTTGAATTGTACTACTTCTTACAGGTTATTACATCAACTTAGATGTTTCATCTGTGATCCACTATGGTGCTTTTAGTGTCTCCGCATACCGCAGCATGCGACATAGCTTTGCAGACGATAAATGTAACCGTTTCAGACAGAAGAGCGGCCAATGTGCGATCTGGCTTTAAGTCGATTCGATAACAAATGACGAAAACGGACGGATTTCTCAGGTTTGTACTACATATAGAACAATTTTCAAATTCTCCAGTGCAAATCGGCTGCTAGTAATCCTTTCATGCAGAATCTTAAGGTCCTAGCTCATGTCCAAGGCACCAAAGCCAGCTAAAAAGTCAATAATCGATACCTAAAACTTGAATTGTACTACTTCTTACTGGCTATTAAATCAGCTTAGAAGCTTCATATACGTACTACTATGGTGCTTTTAGTGTCTCCGCATACCGCAGCACGCGACTTAGCTTTGGAGACGATAAATGTAACCGTTTCAGACAGAAAAGCGGCCAATGTGACGATCTGGTTTTAAGTCGATTCGATAACAAATGACGAAATCGGACGGATTTCTCAGGTTTTTACTACATATGAACACTTTTCACATTCTGCCGTGCAACTCGGCTGCTAGTCCTCCTTTTATGCAAAATGTTAAGGTCCTAGCTCATGTCCAAGGCACCAGAGCAAGCTAAAATGTCAATAATCGATAACTAAAACTTGAATTGTACTACTTCTTACTGGCTATTACATCAACTTAGATGCTTCATCTGTATTCCACTATGGTGCTTTTAGTGTCTCCACATGCCACAGCACGCGACATAGCTTTGCAGAAGATAAACGTAACCGTTTCATGGAGAAAAGTGGCCAATGTGACGATCTGGCTTTAATTCGATTCGATAACAAATGACGAAAACGGACGGATTTCTCAGGTTTTTACTACATATGAACACTTTTCACATTCTCCCGTGCAACTCGGCTGCTAGTCCTCGTTTCATGCAGAATCTTAAGGTCCTAGCTCATGTCCAAAGCACCAAAGCCAGCTAAAAATTCAATAATCGATACCTAAAACTTGAATTGTACTACTTCTTACTGGCTATTAAATCAGCTTAGAAGCTTCATCTGCGTTCTACTATGGTGCTTTTAGTGTCTCCGCATACCGCAGCACGCGACTTAGCTTCGTACACGATAAGTACGACCGTTTCAGAGAGAAGAGCGGCCAAGGTAACGATCTGGCTTTAAGTCGATTTCATAACAAATGACGAAAACGGACGGATTTCTCAGGTTTTTACTACATATGAACACTTTTCACATTCTCCCGTGCAACTCGGCTGCTAGTCCTCGTTTCATGCAGAATCTTAAGGTCCTAGCTCATGTCCAAGGCACCAAAGCCAGCTAAAAAGTCAATAATCGATAGATAAAACTTGAATTGTACTACTTCTTACCGGCCATTACATCAACTTAAAAGCTTCATCTGTGTTCTACTATGGTGCTATTAGTGTCTCCGCATACCGCAGCACGCGACATAGCTTTGCAGACGATAAGTACCCCCGTTTCAGAGAGAAGCGGCCAATGTGACGATCTGGCTTTAAGTCGATTCGATAACAAATGACGATTACGGACGGATTTTTCAGGTTTTACTAGATATAAACACTTTTCACATTCTCCCGTGCAACGCGGCTGCTAGTCCTCCTTTCATGCATAATCTTAAGGTAGAAGCTCATGTCCAAGGCACCAAAGAAGGGTAAAAAGTCAATAATAGATAACAAAAACTAGAACTGTACCACTTCATACTGGCTTTTACATCAACTTGGAAGCTTCATCTGTGTTCTACTATGGTGCTTTTAGTGTCTCTACATACCGCAGCACGCGACATAGCTTTGCAGACGATAAATGTAACCGTTTAATATAGAACTGCGGCCAATGTGACGATCTGGCTTTAAGTCGATTCGATAACAAATGACGAAAACGGACGGATTTCTCAGGTTTTTACTACGTATGAACACTTTCCACTTTCTCCCGTGAAACTCGGCTTCAAGTCCTCCTTTCATGCAGAATCTGAAGGTCCTAGCTCATGTCCAAGGCAACAAAGAAGGGTAAAAGGTCAATAATCGATACCTAGAACTTGAATTGTACTACTTCTTACTGGCTATTACATTAAGTTAGATGCTTCATCTGTATTCCACTATGGTGCTTTTAGTGTCTCCGCATACCTGAGCACGCGACATACCTTTGCAGACGATAAATATAACCGTTTCAGACAGAAGAGCGGCCATTGTGACGATCTGCCTTTAAGTCGATTCGATAACAAATGACGAAAACAGATGGATTTCTCAGGTTTTTACTACATATGAACACTTTTCTTATTCTCCCGTGCAACTCGGTTGCTAGTCCTCCTTTCATGAAAAATGTTAAGGTCCTAGCTCATGTCCAAGGCGCCAGAGCCAGCTAAAAAGTCAATAATCGATAACTAAAACTTGAATTGTAGTAATTCTTACTGGCTATTACATCAACTTAGAAGCTTCATCTGTGTTCTACTATGGTGCTTTTAGTGTCTCCACATACCGCAGCACGCGACATAGCTTTGCAGACGACAAATGTAACCGTTTCAGACAGAAGAGCGGCCAATGTGACGATCTGGCTTTAAGTCGATTCGATAACAAATGACGAAAACGGACGGATTTCTCAGGTTTTTACTACACATGAACACTTTTTACATTCTCCCGCGCATCGAGGCTGCTAGTCCTCCTTTCATGCAAAATCTTAACTTCCTAGCCCATGTCCAAGGCACCAAAGAAGGGTGAAAAGTCAAGAATCGATAATTAAAACTTGAATTGTACTACTTCTTACTGGCTTTTACATCAACTTAGAAGCTTCATCTGTGTTCTACTATGGTGCTTTTTGTGTCTCCACATACCGCAGCACTCGACATAGCTTTGCAGACGATAAGTACACCCGTTTCAGAGAGAAGCGGCCAATGTGACGATCTGGCTTTAAGTCGATCCGATAACAAATGACGTATACGGGCGGATTTCTCAGGTTTTACTACATATGAACATTTTTCACATTCTCCCGAGCAACGCGGCTGCTAGTCCTCGTTTCAAGCAGAATCTTAAGGTCCTAGCTCATGTCCAAGGCACCAAAGAAGGGAAAAAAGTCAATAATCGATACCTAAAACTTGAATTGAACTACTTCTTACTGGCTTTTACATCAACTTAGAAGCTTCATCTGTGTTCTACTATGGTGCTTTTAGTGTCTCTACATACCGCAGCACGTGACATAGCTTTGCAGACGATAAATATAACCGTTTCAGACTGAACAGCGGCCAATGTGACGATCTGGCTTTAATTCGATTCGAAAACAAATGACGAAAACGGACGGATTTCTCAGGTTTTTACTACATATGAACACTTTTCTTATTCTCCCGTGCAACGCGGCTGCTAGTCCTTCTTTCATGATAAATCTTAAGTTCCTAGCTCATGTCCAAGGCACCAAAGAAGGGTAAAAAGTCAGTAATCGATACCTAAATTTTGAATTATACTACTTCTTACTGGCTATTACATCAACTTATAAGCTTCATCTGTGTTCTACTATGGTGCTTTTTGTGTCTCCGCATACCGCAGCACGCGACATAGCTTTGCAGACGATAAGTACAACCGTTTCAGGGAGAAGAGCGGCCAATGTGACGATCTGGCTTTAAGTCGATTCGATAACAAATGACGAAAATGGACGGATTTCTCAGGTTTTTACTACGTATGAACACTTTTCACATTCTCCCGTGCAACTCGGCAGCTAGTCCTACTTTCATGCAGAATCTTAAGGTCCTAGCTCATGTCCAAGGCACCAAAGCCAACTAAAAAGTCAGTAATCGATACCTAAAACTTGAATAGCACTAAATCTTACTGGCTATTACAACAACTTAGATGCTTCATCTGTGATCCACCATGGTGCTTTTAGTGTCTCCGCATACCGCAGCACGCGACATAGCTTTGCAGACGATAAATGTAACCGTTTAAGACAGAACTGCGGCCAATGTGATGATCTGGCTTTAATTCGATTTTATAAGAAATGACGAAAACGGACGGATTTCTCAGGTTTGTACTACATATGAACACTTTTCACATTCTCCCGCGCATCGCGGCTGCTAGTCCTCCTTTCATGCAAAATCGTAAGTTCCTAGCTCATGTCCAAGGCACCCAAGAAGGGTAAAAAGTCAATAATCGATACATAAAACTTGTGTTGTACTATTTCTTACTGGCTTTTACATCAACTTAGAAGCTTCATCTGTGTTCTACTATGGTGCATTTAGTGTCTCTGCATACCGCAACACGCGACATTGCTTTGCAGACGATAAATGTAACCGTTCCAGACAGAACTGCGACCAATGTGACAATCTGGCTTTAAGTCGATTCGATAACAAATGACGAAAACGGACGGATTTCTCAGGTTTTTACTACGTATGAACACTTTTCACTTTCTCCCGTGCAACTCGGCTGCAAGTCATCCTTTCATGCAGAATCTTAAGGTCCTAGCTCATGTCCAAGGCACCAAAGCCAGCTAAAAAGTCAATAATCGATAGATAAAACTTGAATAGTACTACTTCTTACTGGCTATTACATCAACTTAGATGCTTCATCTGTATTCCACTATGGTGCTTTTAGTGTCTCCGCATACCTGAGCACGCGACATACCTTTGCAGACGATAAATATAACCGTTTCGGACAGAAGAGCGGCCAATGTGGCGATCTGCCTTTAAGTCGATTCGAAAACAAATGACGAAAACGGACGGATTTCTCAGGTTTTTACGACGTATTAACACGTTTCACATTCTCCCGTGCAACTCGGCTGCTAGTCCTCCTTTCATGCAAAATCTTAAGTTCCTAGCTCATGTCTAAGGCACCAAAGAAGGGTGAAAAGTCAATAATCGATAACTAAAACTTGAATTGTACTACTTCTTACTGGCTACTACATTAACTTAGAAGCTTCATCTGTGTTCTACTATGGTGCTTTTAGTGTCTCTACATACCGCAGCACGCGACATAGCTTTGCAGACGATAAATATAACCGTTTCAGACAGAAGAGCGGCCAATGTGACGATCTGGGTTTAAGTCGATTCGAAAACAAATGACGAAAATGAACGGATGTCTCATGTTTTACTACATATGAACACTGTTTTTATTCTCCCTTGCAACGCGGCTGCTAGTCCTCCTTTCATGAAAAATCTTAAGTTCCTAGCTCATGTCCAAGGCACCAATGAAGGGTAAAAAGTCAATAATCGATACCTAAAACTTGAATTATACTACTTCTTACTGGCTATTACATCAACGTAGAAGCATCATCTGTGTTCTACTATGGTGGTTTTTGTGTCTTCGCATACCGCAGCACGCGACATAGCTTTGCAGACGATAAGTACAACCGTTTCAGAGAGAAGAGCGGCCAATGTGACGATCTGGCTTTAAGTCGATTCGATAACAAATGACTAAAACGGTCGGATTTCTCAGGTTTTTACTACATATGAACACTTTTCACATTCTCCCGTGAAACGCGGCTGCCAGTCCTCGTTTGATGCAAAATCTTAAGGTCCTAGCTCATGTCCAAGACACCAAAGAATGGTAAAAATTCTTTAATCGATAACTAAAACTTAAATTGTACTGCTTCTTACTGGCTATTACATCAACCTAGAAGCTTCTTCTGTGTTCTACTATGGTCCTTTTAGTGCCTTGGCATACCGCAGCACGCGACACAGCTTTGCAGACGACAAATGTAACCGTTTCAGAGAGAAGAGCGGCAAATGTGACGATCTGGCTTTAAATCGTTTCAATAACAAATGACGAAAACGGACTGATTTCTCATGATTTTACTACATATGAACACTTTTCACATTCTCCCGTGCAACGCGGGTACTAGTCCTCCTTTGATGCATAATCTTAATGTCCTAGCTCATGTCCAAGGCACCAAAGAATGGTAAAAAGTCTATAATCGATTACTAAAACTTGAATTGTACTGCTTCGTACTGGCTATTACATCAACTTAGAAGCTTCTTCTGTGTTCCACTATGGTGCTTTTAATGTCTCCGCATACCGCAGCACGCGACATAGCTTTGTAGACGATAAATGTAACCGTTTCAGAGAGAAGAGCGGCCAATGTGACGATCTGGCTTTAAGTCGATTGGAAAACAAATGACGAAAACGGACGGATTTCTCAGGTTTTTACTACATAAGAACACTTTTCACATTCTCCCAAGCAACGCGGCTGCTAGTCCTCCTTTCATGCAAAGTCTTAGGGTCCTAGCTCATGTATAAGGCACCAAAGATTGGTAAAACGTCTATAATCGATAACTAAAACTTGAATTGTATCTCTTCTTACTGGCTATTACATCAACTTAGAAGCTTCTTCTGTGTTCTACTATGGTGCTTTTAGTGTCTCCGCATACCGCAGCACGCGACATTGCTTTGCAGGCGATAAATGTAACCGTTTCAGACAGAAGAGCGGCCAATGTGCGATCTGGCTTTAAGTCGATTCGATAACAAATGACGAAAACGTTCGGATTTCTCGGGTTTTTACTACATATGAACACATTTCACTTTCTCCCGTGCAACTCGGCTGCTAGATTTCCTTTCATGCAAAATCTTAAGTTCCTATCTCATGTCCAAGGCACCAAAGAAGGGTAAAGAGTCAATAATCGATAAGAAAAACTTGAATTGTACTACTTCATAGTGGCTATTACATCAACTTAGAAGCTTCATCTGTGTTCTACTATGGTGCTTTTAGTGTATCTGCATACCTCAGCACGCGACATAGCTCTGCAGACGATAAATGTACGCGTTTCAGACAGAACTGCATCCAATGTGACGATCTGGCTTTAAGTCGATTCAATAACAAATGAGGAAACCGGACGGATTTCTTAGGTTTGTACTACATATGAACACTTTTCACATTCTCCTGTGCAACGCGGCTACTAGATTTCCTTTCATGCAAAATCTTAAGTTCCTATCTAATGTCCAAGGCACCAAAGAAGGGTAAACAGTCAATAATCGATAACAAGAACTTGAATTGTACTACTTCATACTGGCTATTACATCAACTTAGAAGCTTCGTCTGTGTTCTACTATGGTGCTTATAGTGTCTCCACATACCGCAGCACGCGACATAGCTTTGCAGACGATAAATGTAACCGTTTCAGAGAGAAAAGTGGCCAATGTGACGATCTGGCTTTAAGTCGATTCGGTAACAAATGACGAAAACGGACGGATTTCTCAGGTTTTTACTACAAATGAACTCTTTCCACATTCTCCCGTGGAACTCGGCTGCTAGTCCTCTATTCATGCAAAATGTTAAGGTCCTATCTCATGTCCAAGGCACCAAAGCCAGCTAAAAAGTCAATAATCGATAGATAAAACTTGAATTATACTACATGTTACTGGCTATTACAACAACTTAGACGCTGCATCTGTGTTCTAATATGGTGCTTTCCGTGTCTCCACATACCGCAGCACGCGACATAGCTCTGCAGACGATAAATGTAACCGTTTCAGACAGAAGAGCGGCCAATGTGACGATCTCGCTTTAAGTCGATTCGATAACAAATGACGAAAACGGACGGATTTCTCAGTTTTTTACTACATATGAACACTTTTCATATTCTCCCTTGCAACGCGGCTGCTAGTCCCCCTTTCATGCAAAATCTGAAGTTCCTAGCTCATGTCCAAGGCACCAAAGAATTGTACAAAGTCAATAATCGATACATAAAACTTGAATTGTACTACTTCTTACTGGTTATTACATCAACTTAGATGCTTCATCTGTGATCCACTATCGTGCTTTTAGTGTCTCCGCATACCGCAGCATGCGACATAGCTCTGAAGACGATAAATGTAACCGTTTGAGACAGAAGAGCGTCAATTGTGACGATCTGGCTTTAAGTCGATTCGATAACAAATGACGAAAACGGACGGATTTCTCAGGTTTTTACTACATATGAACACTTTTCACATTCTGCCGTGCAACTCGGCTGCTAGTCCTCCTTTAATGCAGAATCTTAAGGTCCTAGCTCATGTCCAAGGCACCAAAGCCAGCTAAAAAGTCAATAATCGATACCTAAAACTTGAATTGTACTACTTCTTACTGGCTATTACATCAATTTAGATGCTTCATCTGCGATCCACTATGGTGCTTTTAGTGTCTCCGCATACCGCAGCATGCGACATACCTTTGCAGACGATTAATGAAACCGTTTCAGACAGAAGAGCGGCCAATGTGCGATCTGGCTTTAAGTCGATTCGATAACAAATGACGAAAACGTTCGGATTTCTCGGGTTTTTACTAGATATGAACACTTTTCACTTTCTCCCGTGCAACTCGGCTGCTAGATTTCCTTTCATGCAAAATCTTAAGTTCCTATCTCATGTCCAAGGCACCAAAGAAGGGTAAAGAGTCAATAATCGATAAGAAAAATTTGAATTGTACTACTTCATACTGGCTATTACATCAACTTAGAAGCTTCATCTGTGTTCTACCATTGTGCTTTTAGTGCTGTGGCATACCGCAGCACGCGACATAGCTTTGCAGACGATAAATGTCACCGTTTAAGGGAGAAGAACGGCCAAAGTGACAATCTGGCTTTAAGTCGATTCGATAACAAATGACGATAACGGACAGATTTCTCAGATTTTTACTACATATGAACACTTTTCACATTCTCCTGTGCAACGCGGCTACTAGATTTCCTTTCATGCAAAATCTTAAGTTCCTATCTCATGTCCAAGGCACCAAAGAAGGGTAAAGAGTCAATAATCGATAACAAGAACTTGAATTGTACTACTTCATACTGGCTATTACATCAACTTAGAAGCTTCGTCTGTGTTCTACTATGGTGCGTATAGTGTCTCCACATACCGCAGCACGCGACATAGCTTTGCAGACGATAAGTACAACCGTTTCAGAGAGAAGAGCGGCCAATGTGACGATCTGGCTTTAAGTCGATTCGGTAACAAATGACGAAAACGGACGGATTTCTCAGGTTTTTACCACATATGAACACTTTTCACATTCTCCCGCGAATCGCGGCTGCTAGATTTCCTTTCATGCAAAATCTTAAGTTCCTATCTCATGTCCAAGGCACCAAAGAAGGGTAAAGAGTCAATAATCGATAACAAAAACTTCAATTGTACTACTTCATACTGGATATTACATCAACTTAGAAGCTTCATCTGTGTTCTACTATGGAGCTTTTAGTGTCTTTACATACCGCAGCACGCGACATATCTTTGCAGATTATAAATGTAACCGTTTCAGACAGAAGAGCGGCCAATGTGACGATCTGGCTTTAAGTGGATTCGATGACAAATGACGAAAACTAACGGATTTCTCAGGTTTTTACCACATATGAACACTTTTCACATTCTCCCGCGCATCGCGGCTGCTAGTCCTCCTTTCAAGCAAAATGTTAAGTTCCTAGCTCATGTCCAAGGCACCAAAAAAAGGTAAAAAGTCAATAATCGATACCTAGAACTTGAATTGTACTACTTCTTACTGGCTATTACATCAACTTAGAAGCTTCATCTGTGTTCTACTATGGTGCTTTTAGTGTCTCTGCATACCGCAGCACGCGACATAGCTCCGCAGACGATAAATGTAACCGTTTCAGACAGAACTGTGGCCAATATGACGATCTTGCTTTAAATCGTTTCGATAACAAATGACGAAAACGGACTGATTTCTCAGGATTTTACTACAAATGAACACTTTCCACATTCTCCCGTGGAACTCGGCTGCTAGTCCTCTATTCATGCAAAATGTTAAGGTCCTATCTCATGTCCAAGGCACCAAAGCCAGCTAAAAAGTCAATAATCGATAGATAAAACTTGAATTATACTACATGTTACTGGCTATTACAACAACTTAGACGCTGCATCTGTGTTCTAATATGGTGCTTTTAGTGTCTCCACATACCGCAGCCCGCGACATAGCTCTGCAGACGATAAATGTAACCGTTTCAGACAAAAGAGCGGCCAATGTGACGATCTGGCTTTATGTCGATTCGATAACAAATGACGAAAACGGACGGATTTCTCAGTTTTTTACTACATATGAACACTTTTCATATTCTCCCTTGCAACGCGGCTGCTAGTCCCCCTTTCATGCAAAATCTGAAGTTCCTAGCTCATGTCCAAGGCACCAAAGAATTGTAAAAAGTCAATAATCGATACATAAATCTTGAATTGTACTACTTCTTACTGGCTATTACATCAACTTAGATGCTTCATCTGTGATCCACTATGGTGCTTTTAGTGTCTTCGCATACCGCAGCATGCGACATAGCTTTGAAGACGATAAATGTAACCGTTTCAGACAGAAGAGCGTCAATTGTGACGATCTGGCTTTAAGTCGATTCGACAACAAATGACGAAAACGGACGGATTTCTCAGGTTTTTACTACATATGAACACTTTTCACATTCTGCCGTGCAACTCGGCTGCTAGTCCTCCTTTAATGCAGAATCTTAAGGTCCTAGCTCATGTCTAAGGCACCAAAGCCAGCTAAAAAGTCAATTATCGATACCTAAAACTTGAATTGTACTAGTTCTTACTGGCTATTACATCAACTTAGATGCTTCATCTGCGATCCACTATGGTGCTTTTAGTGTCTCCGCATACCGCAGCATGCGACATAGCTTTGCAGACGATAGATGTAACCGTTTCAGACAGCAGAGCGCCAATCTGACGATCTGGCTTTAAGTCGATTCGATAACAAATGACGAAAACGGACGGATTTCTCAGGTTTTTACTACATATGAACACTTTTCACATTCTCCCGCGAATCGCGGCTGCTAGATTTCCTTTCATGCAAAATCTTAAATTCCTATCTCATGTCCAAGGCACCAAAGAAGGGTAAAGAGTCAATAATCGATACCTAGAACTTGAATTGTACTACTTCTTACTGGCTATTACATCAACTTAGAAGCTTCATCTGTGTTACGCTATTGTGCTTTTAGCGTTTCCACATACCGCAGCACGCGACATAGCTTTGCACACTATAAGTACAAGCGTTTCAGAGAGAAGAGCGGCCAATGTGACGATCTGGTTTTAAGTCGATTCGATAACAAATGAAAAAAACGGACGGATTTCTCAGGTTTTTACCACGTATGAACACTTTTCACATTCGCCCGTGCAACGCGGATTCCAGTCCTCCTTACATGCAAAATCGTAAGGTCCTAACTCATATCCGTGGCACCAAAGAAGGGTAAATAGTCAATAATCGATAACTAAATCTTGAAGTGAACTGCTTCTTACTGGCTATTACATCAACCTAGAAGCTTCTTCGGTGTTCTACTATTGTGCTTTTAGTGCTTTGGCATACCGCAGCACGCGACATAGCTTTGCAGACGATAAATGTCACCGTTTAAGGGAGAAGAACGGCCAAAGTGACAATCTGGCTTTAAGTCGATTCGATAACAAATGACGATAACGGACAGATTTCTCAGATTTTTACTACATATGAACACTTTTCACATTCTCCCGTGCATCGCGGGTGCTAGTCCTCCTTTGAAGCAAAATCGTAAGGTCCTAGCTCATGGCCAAGGCACCAAAGAATAGTAAAAGCCTATAATCGATAAATAAAACTTTATTTGTACTGCTTCTTACTGGCTATTACATCAACCTAGAAGCTTCTTCTGTGTTCTACTATGGTACTTTTAGTGCTTTGGCACACCGCAGCACGCGACATTGCGTTGCAGACGATAAATGTAACCGTTTCAGAGAGAAGAGCGGCCAATGTGATGATCTGCCTTGAAGTTGATTCGATAACAAATTACGAAAACGGTCGGATTTCTCACATATGAACACTTTTCACATTCTCCCGTGCAACGCGGCTGCTAGTCCTCTTTTCATGCAAAATTTTAGGGTCCTAGCTCCTGTCCAAGGCACCAAAGAAGGGTAAAAAGTCAATAATCGAAAACTAAATATTGAATTGTACTGCTTCTTACTGGCTATTACATCATCTTAGATGCTTCTTTTGTGTTCTACTGGTGTCCTTTTAGTGTCTCCGCATACCGCAGCACGCGACATAGCTGTGCAGACGATAAATGTAACCGTTTCAGAGAGAAGAGCGGCAAATGTGACGATCTGGCTTTAAATCGTTTCGATAACAAATGACGAAAACGGACTGATTTCTCAGGATTTTACTACATATGAACACTTTTCACATTCTCCCGTGCAACGCGGGTACTAGTCCTCCTTTGATGCATAATCTTAATGTCCTAGCTCATGTCCAAGGCACCAAAGAATGGTAAAAAGTCTATAATCGATTACTAAAACTTGAATTGTACTGCTTCGTACTGGCTATTAGATCAACTTAGAAGCTCCTTCTGTGTTCCACTATGGTGCTTTTAATGTCTCCGCATACCGCAGCAAGCGACATAGCTTTGCAGACGACAAATGTAACCGTTTCAGAGAGAGGAGCGGCCAATGTGACGATCTGGAATTAAGTCGATTGGAAAACAAATGACGAAAACGGACGGATTTCTCAGGTTTTTACTACATAAGAACACTTTTCACATTCTCCCATGCAACGCGGCTGCTAGTCCTCCTTTCATGCAAAGTCTTAAGGTCCTAGCTCATGTCTAAGGCACCAAAGAATGGTAAAACGTCTATAATCGATACCTAAAACTTGAATTGTACTACTTCTTACTGGCTATTACATCCACTTAGAAGCTTCATCTGTGTTCTACTATGGTGCTTTTAGGGTCTCCGCATACCGCAGCACGCGACATAGCTTTGCAGACGATAAATGTAACCGTTTCAGACAGAAGAGCGGCCAATGTGACGATGTGGCATTAAGGCGATTCGATAACAAATGACGAAAACGGACGGATTTCTCAGGTTTCTACTACATATGAACAGTTTTCATATTCTCCCTTGCAACGCGGCTGCTAGTCCACCTTTCATGCAAAATCTGAAGTTCCTAGCTCATGTCCAAGGCACCAAAGAAGGGTAAAAAGTCAACAATCGATACATAGAACTTGAATTGTACTACTTCTTACTGGCTATTACATCAACTTAAATGCTTCATCTGTGATCCACTATGGTGCTTTTAGTGTCTCCGCATACCGCAGCATGCGACATAGCTTTGCAGACGATAAACGTAACCGTTTCAGACAGAAGAGCGTCAATTGTGACGATCTGGCTTTAAGTCGATTCGATAACAAATGACGAAAACTAACGGATTTCTCAGGTTTTTACTACATATGAACACTTTTCACATTCTGCCGTGCAACTCGGCTGCTAGTCCTCCTTTCATGCAGAATCTTAAGGTCCTAGCTCATGTCCAAGGCACCAAAGAAAGCTAAAAAGTGAATAATCGATACCTAAAACTTGAATTGTACTACTTCTTACTGGCTATTATATCAACTTAGATGCTTTATCTGTGATCCACTATGGTGCTTTTAGTGTCTCCGCATACCGCAGCATGCTTCATAGCTTTGCAAACGATAAATGTAGCCGTTTCAGACAAAAGAGCGGCCAATGTGCGATCTGGCTTTAAGTCGATTCGATAACAAATGACGAAAACGTTCGGATTTCTCGGGTTTTTACTACATATGAACACTTTTCACTTTCTCCCGTGCAACGGGGCTACTAGATTTCCTTTCTTGCAAAATCTTAAGTTCCTATCTCATGTCCAAGGCACCAAAGAAGGGTAAAGAGTCAATAATCGATAACAAGAACTTGAATTGTACTACTTCATACTGGCTATTACATCAACTTAGAAGCTTCGTCTGTGTTCTACTATGGTGCTTATAGTGTCTCCACATACCGCAGCACGCGACATAGCTTTGCAGACGATAAATGTAACCGTTTCAGAGAGAAAAGTCGCCAATGTGACGATCTGGCTTTAAGTCGATTCGGTAACAAATGGCGAAAACGGACGGATTTCTCAGTTTTTTACTACAAATGAACACTTTTAACATTCTGCCGTGCAACTCGGCTGCTAGTCCTCCTTTCATGCAGAATCTTAAGGTCCTAGCTCATGTCCAAGGCACCAAAGCCAGCTAAAAAGTCAATAATCGATACCTAAAATTTGAATTGTACTACTTCTTACTGGCTATTACATCAACTTAGATGCTTCATCTGCGATCCACTATGGTGCTTTTAGTATCTCCGCATACCGCAGCATGCGACATAGCTTTGCAGACGATAAATGTAACCGTTTCAGACAGCAGAGCGCCAATGTGACGATCTGGCTTTAAGTCGATTCGATAACAAATGACGAAAACGCACGGATTTCTCAGGTTTTTACTACATATGAACACTTCTCACATTCTCCCGCGCATCGCGGCTGCTAGATTTCCTTTCATGCAAAATCTTAAGTTCCTATCTCATGTCCAAGGCACCAAAGAAGGGTAAAGAGTCAATAATCGATAACAAAAACGTCAATTGTACTACTTCATACTGGATATTACATCAACTTAGAAGCTTCATCTGTGTTCTACTATGGAGCTTTTAGTGTCTTTACATACCGCAGCACGCGACATATCTTTGTAGACGATAAATGTAACCGCTTCAGACAGAAGAGCGGCCAATGAGATGATCTGGCTTTAAGTCGATTCGATAACAAATGACGAAAACTAACGGATTTCTCAGGTTTTTACTACATATGAACATTTTTCACATTTTCCCGCGCATCGCGGCTGCTAGTCCTCCTTTCAAGCAAAATGTTAAGTTCCTAGCTCATGTTCAAGGCACCAAAGAAAGGTAAAAAGTCAATAATCGATACCTAGAACTTGAATTGTACTACTTCTTACAGGCTATTACTTCAACTTAGATGCTTCATCTGTGATCCACTATGGTACTTTTAGTGTCTCCGCATACCGCAGCATGCGACATAGCTTTGCAGACGATAAATGTAACCGTTTCAGACAGAAGAGCGGCCAATGTGAGATCTGGCTTGAAGTCGATTCGATAACAAATGACGAAAACGGACGGATTTCTCAGGTTTGTACTACATATAGAACAATTTTCAAATTCTCCAGTGCAAATCGGCTGCTAGTAATCCTTTCATGCAGAATCTTAAGGTCCTAGCTCATGTCCAAGGCACCAAAGCCAGCTAAAAAGTCAATAATCGATACCTAAAACTTGAATTGTACTACTTCTTACTGGCTATTAAATCAGCTTAGAAGCTTCATATACGTACTACTATGGTGCTTTTAGTGTCTCCGCATACCGCAGCACGCGACTTAGCTTTGGAGACGATAAATGTAACCGTTTCAGACAGAAAAGCGGCCAATGTGACGATCTGGTTTTAAGTCGATTCGATAACAAATGACGAAATCGGACGGATTTCTCAGGTTTTTACTACATATGAACACTTTTCACATTCTGCCGTGCAACTCGGCTGCTAGTCCTCCTTTTATGCAAAATGTTAAGGTCCTAGCTCATGTCCAAGGCACCAGAGCAAGCTAAAATGTCAATAATCGATAACTAAAACTTGAATTGTACTACTTCTTACTGGCTATTACATCAACTTAGATGCTTCATCTGTATTCCACTATGGTGCTTTTAGTGTCTCCACATGCCACAGCACGCGACATAGCTTTGCAGAAGATAAACGTAACCGTTTCATGGAGAAAAGTGGCCAATGTGACGATCTGGCTTTAATTCGATTCGATAACAAATGACGAAAACGGACGGATTTCTCAGGTTTTTACTACATATGAACACTTTTCACATTCTCCCGTGCAACTCGGCTGCTAGTCCTCGTTTCATGCAGAATCTTAAGGTCCTAGCTCATGTCCAAAGCACCAAAGCCAGCTAAAAATTCAATAATCGATACCTAAAACTTGAATTGTACTACTTCTTACTGGCTATTAAATCAGCTTAGAAGCTTCATATACGTTCTACTATGGTGCTTTTAGTGTCTCCGCATACCGCAGCACGCGACTTAGCTTTGTACACGATAAGTACAACCGTTTCAGAGAGAAGAGCGGCCAAGGTAACGATCTGGCTTTAAGTCGATTTCATAACAAATGACGAAAACGGACGGATTTCTCAGGTTTTTACTACATATGAACACTTTTCACAATCTCCCGTGCAACTCGGCTGCTAGTCCTCGTTTCATACAGAATCTTAAGGTCCTAGCTCATGTTCAAGGCACGAAAGCCAGCTAAAAAGTCAATAATCGATAGATAAAACTTGAATTGTACTACTTCTTACCGGCTATTACATCAACTTAAAAGCTTCATCTGTGTTCTACTATGGCGCTTTTAGTGTCTCCACATACCGCAGCACGCAACATCGCTTTGCAGACGACAAATGTAACCGTTTCAGACAGAAGAGCGGCTAATGTGACGATCTTGCTTTAAGTCGATTCGATAACAAATGACGAAAACTGACGGATTTCTCAGGTTTATACTACATATGAACACTTTTCACTTTCTCATGCGCTTCGCGGCTGCTAGTCCTTCTTTCATGCAAAATCTTAAGTTTCTAGCTCATGTCCAAGGCACCAAAGAAGGGTAAAAAGTCAATAATCGATAATTAATACTTGAATTGTACTACTTCTTACTTGATATTACATCAACTTAGAAGCTGCATCTGTGTTCTACTATGGTGCTTTTTGTGTCTCCACATACCGCAGCACGCGACATAGCTTTGCAGACGATAAGTACACCCATTTCATAGAGAAGAGCGGCCAATGTGACGATCTGGCTTTAAGTCGATTCGATAACAAATGACGAATACGGACGGATTTCTCAGGTTTTACTACATATGAACACTTTTCACATTCTCCCATGCAACGCGGCTGCTAGTCCTCGTTTCATGCAGAATCTTAAGGTCCTAGCTCATGTCCAAGGCACCAAAGCCAGCTAAAAAGTCAATAACCGATACCTAAAACTTGAATTATACTACTTCTTACTGGCTATTACATCAACTTAGGAGCTTCATCTGTGTTCTACTATGGTGCTTTTAGTGTCTCCGCATACCGCAGCACGCGACATAGCTTTGCAGACGATAAGTACCCCCGTTTCAGAGAGAAGCGGCCAATGTGACGATCTGGCTTTAAGTCGATTCGATAACAAATGACGATTACGGACGGATTTCTCAGGTTTTACTAGATATGAACACTTTGCACATTCTCCCGTGCAACGCGGCTGCTAGTCCTCCTTTCATGCATAATCTTAAGGTAGAAGCTCATGTCCAAGGCACCAAAGAAGGGTAAAAAGTCAATAATAGATAACAAAAACTTGAACTGTACCACTTCATACTGGCTTTTACATCAACTTGGAAGCTTCATCTGTGTTCTACTATGGTGCTTTTAGTGTCTCTACATACCGCAGCACGCGACATAGCTTTGCAGACGATAAATGTAACCGTTTAATATAGAACTGCGGCCAATGTGACGATCTGGCTTTAAGTCGATTCGATAACAAATGACGAAAACGGACGGATTTCTCAGGTTTTTACTACGTATGAACACTTTCCACTTTCTCCCGTGAAGCTCGGCTGCAAGTCCTCCTTTCATGCAGAATCTGAAGGTCCTAGCTCATGTCCAAGGCAACAAAGAAGGGTAAAAGTTCAATAATCGATACCTAGAACTTGAATTGTACTACTTCTTACTGGCTATTATATTAAGTTAGATGCTTCATCTGTATTCCACTATGGTGCTTTTAGTGTCTCCGCATACCTGAGCACGCGACATACCTTTGCAGACGATAAATATAACCGTTTCAGTCAGAAGAGCGGCCAATGTGACGATCTGCCTTTAAGTCGATTCGATAACAAATGACGAAAACAGACGGATTTCTCAGGTTTTTACTACATATGAACACTTTTCTTATTCTCCCGTGCAACTCAGTTGCTAGTCCTCCTTTCATGAAAAATGTTAAGGTCCTAGCTCATGTCCAAGGCGCCAGAGCCAGCTAAAAAGTCAATAATCGATAACTAAAACTTGAATTGTAGTAATTCTTACTGGCTATTACATCAACTTAGAAGCTTCATCTGTGTTCTACTATGGTGCTTTTAGTGTCTCCACATACCGCAGCACGCGACATAGCTTTGCAGACGACAAATGTAACCGTTTCAGACAGAAGAGCGGCCAATGTGACGATCTGGCTTTAAGTCGATTCGATAACAAATGACGAAAACGGACGGATTTCTCAGGTTTTTACTACACATGAACACTTTTCACATTCTCCCGCGCATCGAGGCTGCTAGTCCTCCTTTCATGCAAAATCTTAACTTCCTAGCCCATGTCCAAGGCACCAAAGAAGGGTGAAAAGTCAAGAATCGATGATTAAAACTTGAATTGTACTACTTCTTACTGGCTTTTACATCAACTTAGAAGCTTCATCTGTGTTCTACTATGGTGCTTTTTGTGTCTCCACATACCGCAGCACTCGACATAGCTTTGCAGACGATAAGTACACCCGTTTCAGAGAGAAGCGGCCAATGTGACGATCTGGCTTTAAGTCGATCCGAAAACAAATGACGTATACGGGCGGATTTCTCAGGTTTTATTACATATGAACATTTTTCACATTCTCCCGAGCAACGCGGCTGCTAGTCCTCGTTTCATGCAGAATCTTAAGGTCCTAGCTCATGTCCAAGGCACCAAAGAAGGGAAAAAAGTCAATAATCGATACCTAAAACTTGAATTGAACTACTTCTTACTGGCTTTTTCATCAACTTAGAAGCTTCATCTGTCTTCTACTGTGGTGCTTTTAGTGTCTCTACATACCGCAGCACGTGACATAGCTTTGCAGACGATAAATATAACCGTTTCAGACTGAACAGCTACCAATGTGACGATCTGGCTTTAAGTCGATTCGAAAACAAATGACGAAAACGGACGGATTTCTCAGGTTTTTACTACATATGAACACTTTTCTTATTCTCCCGTGCAACGCGGCTGCTAGTCCACCTTTCATGATAAATCTTAAGTTCCTAGCTCATGTCCAAGGCACCAAAGAAGGGTAAAAAGTCAGTAATCGATACCTAAATTTTGAATTATACTACTTCTTACTGGCTATTACATCAACTTAGAAGCTTCATCTGTGTTCTACTATGGTGCTTTTTGTGTCTCCGCATACCGCAGCACGCGACATAGCTTTCCAGACGATAAGTACAACCGTTTCAGGGAGAAGAGCGGCCAATGTGACGATCTGGCTTTAAGTCGATTCGATAACAAATGACGAAAATGGACGGATTTCTCAGGTTTTTACTACGTATGAACACTTTTCACATTCTCCCGTGCAACTCGGCAGCAAGTCCTACTTTCATGCAGAATCTTAAGGTCCTAGCTCATGTCCAAGGCACCAAAGCCAACTAAAAAGTCAGTAATCGATACCTAAAACTTGAATAGCACTAAATCTTACTGGCTATTACAACAACTTAGATGCTTCATCTGTGATCCACCATGGTGCTTTTAGTGTCTCCGCATACCGCAGCACGCGACATAGCTTTGCAGACGACAAATGTAACCGTTTAAGACAGAACTGCGGCCAATCTGATGATCTGGCTTTAATTCGATTTTATAAGAAATGACGAAAACGGACGGATTTCTCAGGTTTGTACTACATATGAACACTTTTCACATTCTCCCGCGCATCGCGGCTGCTAGTCCTCCTTTCATGCAAAATCTTAAGTTCCTAGCTCATGTCCAAGGCACCCAAGAAGGGTAAAAAGTCAATAATCGATACATAAAACTTGTGTTGTACTACTTCTTACTGGCTTTTACATCAACTTAGAAGCTTCATCTGTGTTCTACTATGGTGCTTTTAGTGTCTCTGCATACCGCAACACGCGACATTGCTTTGCAGACGATAAATGTAACCGTTTCAGACAGAACTGCGACCAATGTGACAATCTGGCTTTAAGTCGATTCGATAACAAATGACGAAAACGGACGGATTTCTCAGGTTTTTACTACCTATGAACACTTTTCACTTTCTCCCGTGCAACTCGGCTGCAAGTCATCCTTTCATGCAGAATCTTAAGGTCCTAGCTCATGTCCAAGGCACCAAAGCCAGCTAAAAAGTCAATAATCGATAGATAAAACTTGAATAGTACTACTTCTTACTGGCTATTACATCAACTTAGATGCTTCATCTGTATTCCACTATGGTGCTTTTAGTGTCTCCGCATACCTGAGCACGCGACATACCTTTGCAGACGATAAATATAACCGTTTCAGACAGAAGAGCGGCCAATGTGGCGATCTGCCTTTAAGTCGATTCGAAAACAAATGACGAAAACGGACGGATTTCTCAGGTTTTTACGACGTATGAACACTTTTCACATTCTCCCGTGCAACTCGGCTGCTAGTCCTCCTTTCATGCAAAATCTTAAGTTCCTAGCTCATGTCCAAGGCACCAAAGAAGGGTGAAAAGTCAATAATCGATACCTAAAACTAGAATTATACTACTTCTTACTGGCTATTACATCAACGTAGAAGGTTCATCTGTGTTCTACTATGGTGGTTTTTGTGTCTTCGCATACCGCAGCACGCGACATAGCTTTGCAGACGATAAGTACAACCGTTTCAGAGAGAAGAGCGGCCAATGTGACGATCTGGCTTTAAGTCGATTCGATAACAAATGACGAAAACGGACGGATTTCTCAGGATTTTACTACATATGAACACTTTTGACATTCTCCCGTGCAACTCGGCTGCTAGTCCTCCATTCATGCAAAATCTTAAGGTCTTAGCTCATGTCCAAGGCACCAACTCCAGCTAAAAAGTCAATAATCGATACCTAAGACTTGAATTGCACTAATTCTTACTGGCTATTACATCAACTTAGATGCTTCATCTGTGTTCTACTATGGTGCTTTTTGTGTCTCCGCATACCGCAGCACGCGACATAGCTTTCCAGACGATAAGTACAACCGTTTCAGGGAGAAGAGCGGCCAATGTGACGATCTGGCTTTAAGTCGATTCGATAACAAATGACGAAAATGGACGGATTTCTCAGGTTTTTACTACGTATGAACACTTTTCACATTCTCCCGTGCAACTCGGCAGCAAGTCCTACTTTCATGCAGAATCTTAAGGTCCTAGCTCATGTCCAAGGCACCAAAGCCAACTAAAAAGTCAGTAATCGATACCTAAAACTTGAATAGCACTAAATCTTACTGGCTATTACAACAACTTAGATGCTTCATCTGTGATCCACCATGGTGCTTTTAGTGTCTCCGCATACCGCAGCACGCGACATAGCTTTGCAGACGATAAATGTAACCGTTTAAGACAGAACTGCGGCCAATGTGATAATCTGGCTTTAATTCGATTTTATAAGAAATGACGAAAACGGACGGATTTCTCAGGTTTGTACTACATATGAACACTTTTCACATTCTCCCGCGCATCGCGGCTGCTAGTCCTCCTTTCATGCAAAATCGTAAGTTCCTAGCTCATGTCCAAGGCACCCAAGAAGGGTAAAAAGTCAATAATCGATACATAAAACTTGTGTTGTACTACTTCTTACTGGCTATTACATCAACTTAGATGCTTCATGTGCGATCCACTATGGTGCTTTTAGTATCTCCGCATACCGCAGCATGCGACATAGCTTTGCAGACGATAAATGTAACCGTTTCAGACAGCAGAGCGCCAATGTGACGATCTGGCTTTAAGTCGATTCGATAACAAATGACGAAAACGCACGGATTTCTCAGGTTTTTACTACATATGAACACTTCTCACATTCTCCCGCGCATCGCGGCTGCTAGATTTCCTTTCATGCAAAATCTTAAGTTCCTATCTCATGTCCAAGGCACCAAAGAAAGGTAAAAAGTCAATAATCGATACCTAGAACTTGAATAGTACTACTTCTTACAGGCTATTACTTCAACTTAGATGCTTCATCTGTGATCCACTATGGCGCTTTTAGTGTCTCCGCATACCGCAGCATGCGACATAGCTTTGCAGACGATAAATGTAACCGTTTCAGACAGAAGAGCGGCCAATGTGAGATCTGGCTTGAAGTCGATTCGATAACAAATGACGAAAACGGACGGATTTCTCAGGTTTGTACTACATATAGAACAATTTTCAAATTCTCCAGTGCAAATCGGCTGCTAGTAATCCTTTCATGCAGAATCTTAAGGTCCTAGCTCATGTCCAAGGCACCAAAGCCAGCTAAAAAGTCAATAATCGATACCTAAAACTTGAATTGTACTACTTCTTACTGGCTATTAAATCAGCTTAGAAGCTTCATATACTTTCTACTATGGTGCTTTTAGTGTCTCCGCATACCGCAGCACGCGACTTAGCTTTGGAGACGATAAATGTAACCGTTTCAGACAGAAAAGCGGCCAATGTGACGGTCTGGCTTTAAGTCGATTCGATAACAAATGACGAAATCGGACGGATTTCTCAGGTTTTTACTACATATGAACACTTTTCACATTCTGCCGTGCAACTCGGCTGCTAGTCCTCCTTTTATGCAAAATGTTAAGGTCCTAGCTCATGTCCAAGGCACCAGAGCAAGCTAAAATGTCAATAATCGATAACTAAAACTTGAATTGTACTACTTCTTACTGGCTATTACATCAACTTAGATGCTTCATCTGTATTCCACTATGGTGCTTTTAGTGTCTCCACATGCCACAGCACGCGACATAGCTTTGCAGAAGATAAACGTAACCGTTTCATGGAGAAAAGTGGCCAATGTGACGATCTGGCTTTAATTCGATTCGATAACAAATGACGAAAACGGACGGATTTCTCAGGTTTTTACTACATATGAACACTTTTCACATTCTCCCGTGCAACTCGGCTGCTAGTCCTCGTTTCATGCAGAATCTTAAGGTCCTAGCTCATGTCCAAAGCACCAAAGCCAGCTAAAAATTCAATAATCGATACCTAAAACTTGAATTGTACTACTTCTTACTGGCTATTAAATCAGCTTAGAAGCTTCATATACGTTCTACTATGGTGCTTTTAGTGTCTCCGCATACCGCAGCACGCGACTTAGCTTTGTACACGATAAGTACAACCGTTTCAGAGAGAAGAGCGGCCAAGGTAACGATCTGGCTTTAAGTCGATTTCATAACAAATGACGAAAACGGACGGATTTCTCAGGTTTTTACTACATATGAACACTTTTCACAATCTCCCGTGCAACTCGGCTGCTAGTCCTCGTTTCATGCAGAATCTTAAGGTCCTAGCTCATGTTCAAGGCACCAAAGCCAGCTAAAAAGTCAATAATCGATAGATAAAACTTGAATTGTACTACTTCTTACCGGCTATTACATCAACTTAAAAGCTTCAACTGTGTTCTACTATGGCGCTTTTAGTGTCTCCACATACCGCAGCACGTAACATCGCTTTGCAGACGACAAATGTAACCGTTTCAGACAGAAGAGCGGCTAATGTGACGATCTTGCTTTAAGTCGATTCGATAACAAATGACGAAAACTGACGGATTTCTCAGGTTTATACTACATATGAACACTTTTCACTTTCTCATGCGCTTCGCGGCTGCTAGTCCTTCTTTCATGCAAAATCTTAAGTTTCTAGCTCATGTCCAAGGCACCAAAGAAGGGTAAAAAGTCAATAATCGATAATTAAAACTTGAATTGTACTACTTCTTACTTGATATTACATCAACTTAGAAGCTTCATCTGTGTTCTACTATGGTGCTTTTTGTGTCTCCACATACCGCAGCACGCGACATAGCTTTGCAGACGATAAGTACACCCATTTCATAGAGAAGAGCGGCCAATGTGACGATCTGGCTTTAAGTCGATTCGATAACAAATGACGAATACGGACGGATTTCTCAGGTTTTACTACATATGAACACTTTTCACATTCTCCCATGCAACGCGGCTGCTAGTCCTCGTTTCGTGCAGAATCTTAAGGTCCTAGCTCATGTCCAAGGCACCAAAGCCAGCTAAAAAGTCAATAACCGATACCTAAAACTTGAATTATACTACTTCTTACTGGCTATTACATCAACTTAGGAGCTTCATCTGTGTTCTACTATGGTGCTTTTAGTGTCTCCGCATACCGCAGCACGCGACATAGCTTTGCAGACGATAAGTACCCCCGTTTCAGAGAGAAGCGGCCAATGTGACGATCTGGCTTTAAGTCGATTCGATAACAAATGACGAAAACGGACGGATTTCTCAGGTTTTTACTACGTATGAACCTTTCCACTTTCTCCCGTGAAGCTCGGCTGCAAGTCCTCCTTTCATGAAAAATGTTAAGGTCCTAGCTCATGTCCAAGGCGCCAGAGCCAGCTAAAAAGTCAATAATCGATAACTAAAACTTGAATTGTAGTAATTCTTACTGGCTATTACATCAACTTAGAAGCTTCATCTGTGTTCTACTATGGTGCTTTTAATGTCTCCACATACCGCAGCACGCGACATTACTTTGCAGACGACAAATGTAACCGTTTCAGACAGAGGAGCGGCCAATGTGACGATCTGGCTTTAAGTCGATTCGATAACAAATGACGAAAACGGACGGATTTCTCAGGTTTTTACTACACATGAACACTTTTCACATTCTCCCGCGCATCGAGGCTGCTAGTCCTCCTTTCATGCAAAATCTTAACTTCCTAGCCCATGTCCAAGGCACCAAAGAAGGGTGAAAAGTCAAGAATCGATGATTAAAACTTGAATTGTACTACTTCTTACTGGCTTTTACATCAACTTAGAAGCTTCATCTGTGTTCTACTATGGTGCTTTTTGTGTCTCCACATACCGCAGCACTCGACATAGCTTTGCAGACGATAAGTACACCCGTTTCAGAGAGAAGCGGCCAATGTGACGATCTGGCTTTAAGTCGATCCGATAACAAATGACGTATACGGGCGGATTTCTCAGGTTTTACTACATATGAACATTTTTCACATTCTCCCGAGCAACGCGGCTGCTAGTCCTCGTTTCATGCAGAATCTTAAGGTCCTAGCTCATGTCCAAGGCACCAAAGAAGGGAAAAAAGTCAATAATCGATACCTAAAACTTGAATTGAACTACTTCTTACTGGCTTTTTCATCAACTTAGAAGCTTCATCTGTCTTCTACTGTGGTGCTTTTAGTGTCTCTACATACCGCAGCACGTGACATAGCTTTGCAGACGATAAATATAACCGTTTCAGACTGAACAGCGGCCAATGTGACGATCTGGCTTTAAGTCGATTCGAAAACAAATGACGAAAACGGACGGATTTCTCAGGTTTTTACTACATATGAACACTTTTCTTATTCTCCCGTGCAACGCGGCTGCTAGTCCTCCTTTCATGATAAATCTTAAGTTCCTAGCTCATGTCCAAGGCACCAAAGAAGGGTAAAAAGTCAGTAATCGATACCTAAATTTTGAATTATACTACTTCTTACTGGCTATTACATCAACTTAGAAGCTTCATCTGTGTTCTACTATGGTGCTTTTTGTGTCTCCGCATACCGCAGCACGCGACATAGATTTCCAGACGATAAGTACAACCGTTTCAGGGAGAAGAGCGGCCAATGTGACGATCTGGCTTTAAGTCGATTCGATAACAAATGACGAAAATGGACGGATTTCTCAGGTTTTTACTACGTATGAACACTTTTCACATTCTCCCGTGCAACTCGGCTGCAAGTCATCCTTTCATGCAGAATCTTAAGGTCCTAGCTCATGTCCAAGGCACCAAAGCCAGCTAAAAAGTCAATAATCGATAGATAAAACTTGAATAGTACTACTTCTTACTGGCTATTACATCAACTTAGATGCTTCATCTGTATTCCACTATGGTGCTTTTAGTGTCTCCGCATACCTGAGCACGCGACATACCTTTGCAGACGATAAATATAACCGTTTCAGACAGAAGAGCGGCCAATGTGGCGATCTGCCTTTAAGTCGATTCGAAAACAAATGACGAAAACGGACGGATTTCTCAGGTTTTTACGACGTATGAACACTTTTCACATTCTCCCGTGCAACTCGGCTGCTAGTCCTCCTTTCATGCAAAATCTTAAGTTCCTAGCTCATGTCCAAGGCACCAAAGAAGGGTGAAAAGTCAATAATCGATACCTAAAACTAGAATTATACTACTTCTTACTGGCTATTACATCAACGTAGAAGGTTCATCTGTGTTCTAATATGGTGGTTTTTGTGTCTTCGCATACCGCAGCACGCGACATAGCTTTGCAGACGATAAGTACAACCGTTTCAGAGAGAAGAGCGGCCAATGTGACGATCTGGCTTTAAGTCGATTCGATAACAAATGACGAAAACGGAAGGATTTCTCAGGATTTTACTACATATGAACACTTTTCACATTCTCCCGTGCAACTCGGCTGCTAGTCCTCCATTCATGCAAAATCTTAAGGTCTTAGCTCATGTCCAAGGCACCAAAGCCAGCTAAAAAGTCAATAATCGATACCTAAAACTTGAATTGCACTAATTCTTACTGGCTATTACATCAACTTAGATGCTTCATCTGTGTTCTACTATGGTGCTTTTTGTGTCTCCGCATACCGCAGCACGCGACATAGCTTTCCAGACGATAAGTACAACCGTTTCAGGGAGAAGAGCGGCCAATGTGACGATCTGGCTTTAAGTCGATTCGATAACAAATGACGAAAATGGACGGATTTCTCAGGTTTTTACTACGTATGAACACTTTTCACATTCTCCCGTGCAACTCGGCAGCAAGTCCTACTTTCATGCAGAATCTTAAGGTCCTAGCTCATGTCCAAGGCACCAAAGCCAACTAAAAAGTCAGTAATCGATACCTAAAACTTGAATAGCACTAAATCTTACTGGCTATTACAACAACTTAGATGCTTCATCTGTGATCCACCATGGTGCTTTTAGTGTCTCCGCATACCGCAGCACGCGACATAGCTTTGCAGACGATAAATGTAACCGTTTAAGACAGAACTGCGGCCAATGTGATGATCTGGCTTTAATTCGATTTTATAAGAAATGACGAAAACGGACGGATTTCTCAGGTTTGTACTACATATGAACACTTTTCACATTCTCCCGCGCATCGCGGCTGCTAGTCCTCCTTTCATGCAAAATCGTAAGTTCCTAGCTCATGTCCAAGGCACCCAAGAAGGGTAAAAAGTCAATAATCGATACATAAAACTTGTGTTGTACTACTTCTTACTGGCTTTTACATCAACTTAGAAGCTTCATCTGTGTTCTACTATGGTGCTTTTAGTGTCTCTGCATACCGAAACACGCGACATTGCTTTGCAGGCGATAAATGTAACCGTTTCAGACAGAACTGCGACCAATGTGACAATCTGGCTTTAAGTCGATTCGATAACAAATGACGAAAACGGACGGATTTCTCAGGTTTTTACTACCTATGAACACTTTTCACTTTCTCCCGTGCAACTCGGCTGCAAGTCATCCTTTCATGCAGAATCTTAAGGTCCTAGCTCATGTCCAAGGCACCAAAGCCAGCTAAAAAGTCAATAATCGATAGATAAAACTTGAATAGTACTACTTCTTACTGGCTATTACATCAACTTAGATGCTTCATCTGTATTCCACTATGGTGCTTTTAGTGTCTCCGCATACCTGAGCACGCGACATACCTTTGCAGACGATAAATATAACCGTTTCAGACAGAAGAGCGGCCAATGTGGCGATCTGCCTTTAAGTCGATTCGAAAACAAATGACGAAAACGGACGGATTTCTCAGGTTTTTACGACGTATGAACACTTTTCACATTCTCCCGTGCAACTCGGCTGCTAGTCCTCCTTTCATGCAAAATCTTAAGTTCCTAGCTCATGTCCAAGGCACCAAAGAAGGGTGAAAAGTCAATAATCGATACCTAAAACTAGAATTATACTACTTCTTACTGGCTATTACATCAACGTAGAAGGTTCATCTGTGTTCTAATATGGTGGTTTTTGTGTCTTCGCATACCGCAGCACGCGACATAGCTTTGCAGACGATAAGTACAACCGTTTCAGAGAGAAGAGCGGCCAATGTGACGATCTGGCTTTAAGTCGATTCGATAACAAATGACGAAAACGGAAGGATTTCTCAGGATTTTACTACATATGAACACTTTTCACATTCTCCCGTGCAACTCGGCTGCTAGTCCTCCATTCATGCAAAATCTTAAGGTCTTAGCTCATGTCCAAGGCACCAAAGCCAGCTAAAAAGTCAATAATCGATACCTAAAACTTGAATTGCACTAATTCTTACTGGCTATTACATCAACTTAGATGCTTCATCTGTGTTCTACTATGGTGCTTTTTGTGTCTCCGCATACCGCAGCACGCGACATAGCTTTCCAGACGATAAGTACAACCGTTTCAGGGAGAAGAGCGGCCAATGTGACGATCTGGCTTTAAGTCGATTCGATAACAAATGACGAAAATGGACGGATTTCTCAGGTTTTTACTACGTATGAACACTTTTCACATTCTCCCGTGCAACTCGGCAGCAAGTCCTACTTTCATGCAGAATCTTAAGGTCCTAGCTCATGTCCAAGGCACCAAAGCCAACTAAAAAGTCAGTAATCGATACCTAAAACTTGAATAGCACTAAATCTTACTGGCTATTACAACAACTTAGATGCTTCATCTGTGATCCACCATGGTGCTTTTAGTGTCTCCGCATACCGCAGCACGCGACATAGCTTTGCAGACGATAAATGTAACCGTTTAAGACAGAACTGCGGCCAATGTGATGATCTGGCTTTAATTCGATTTTATAAGAAATGACGAAAACGGACGGATTTCTCAGGTTTGTACTACATATGAACACTTTTCACATTCTCCCGCTCATCGCGGCTGCTAGTCCTCCTTTCATGCAAAATCGTAAGTTCCTAGCCCCTGTCCAAGGCACCCAAGAAGGGTAAAAAGTCAATAATCGATACATAAAACTTGTGTTGTACTACTTCTTACTGGCTTTTACATCAACTTAGAAGCTTCATCTGTGTTCTACTATGGTGCTTTTTGTGTCTCTGCATACCGCAACACGCGACATTGCTTTGCAGACGATAAATGTAACCGTTTCAGACAGAACTGCGACCAATGTGACAATCTGGCTTTAAGTCGATTCGATAACAAATGACGAAAACGGACGGATTTCTCTGGTTTTTACTACCTATGAACACTTTTCACTCTCGCCCGTGCAACTCGGCTGCAAGTCATCCTTTCATGCAGAATCTTAAGTTCCTAGCTCATGTCCAAGGCACCAAAGAAGGGTAAAAAGTCAGTAATCGATACCTAAATTTTGAATTATACTACTTCTTACTGGCTATTACATCAACTTAGAAGCTTCATCTGTGTTCTACTATGGTGCTTTTTGTGTCTCCGCATACCGCAGCACGCGACATAGCTTTCCAGACGATAAGTACAACCGTTTCAGGGAGAAGAGCGGCCAATGTGACAATCTGGCTTTAAGTCGATTCGATAACAAATGACGAAAATGGACGGATTTCTCAGGTTTTTACTACGTATGAACACTTTTCACATTCTCCCGTGCAACTCGGCAGCAAGTCCTACTTTCATGCAGAATCTTAAGGTCCTAGCTCATGTCCAAGGCACCAAAGCCAACTAAAAAGTCAGTAATCGATACCTAAAACTTGAATAGCACTAAATCTTACTGGCTATTACAACAACTTAGATGCTTCATCTGTGATCCACCATGGTGCTTTTAGTGTCTCCGCATACCGCAGCACGCGACATAGCTTTGCAGACGATAAATGTAACCGTTTAAGACAGAACTGCGGCCAATGTGATAATCTGGCTTTAATTCGATTTTATAAGAAATGACGAAAACGGACGGATTTCTCAGGTTTGTACTACATATGAACACTTTTCACATTCTCCCGCGCATCGCGGCTGCTAGTCCTCCTTTCATGCAAAATCGTAAGTTCCTAGCTCATGTCCAAGGCACCCAAGAAGGGTAAAAAGTCAATAATCGATACATAAAACTTGTGTTGTACTACTTCTTACTGGCTTTTACATCAACTTAGAAGCTTCATCTGTGTTCTACTATGGTGCTTTTAGTGTCTCTGCATACCGCAACACGCGACATTGCTTTGCAGACGATAAATGTAACCGTTTCAGACAGAACTGCGACCAATGTGACAATCTGGCTTTAAGTCGATTCGATAACAAATGACGAAAACGGACGGATTTCTCAGGTTTTTACTACCTATGAACACTTTTCACTTTCTCCCGTGCAACTCGGCTGCAAGTCATCCTTTCATGCAGAATCTTAAGGTCCTAGCTCATGTCCAAGGCACCAAAGCCAGCTAAAAAGTCAATAATCGATAGATAAAACTTGAATAGTACTACTTCTTACTGGCTATTACATCAACTTAGATGCTTCATCTGTATTCCACTATGGTGCTTTTAGTGTCTCCGCATACCTGAGCACGCGACATACCTTTGCAGACGATAAATATAACCGTTTCAGACAGAAGAGCGGCCAATGTGGCGATCTGCCTTTAAGTCGATTCGAAAACAAATGACGAAAACGGACGGATTTCTCAGGTTTTTACGACGTATGAACACTTTTCACATTCTCCCGTGCAACTCGGCTGCTAGTCCTCCTTTCATGCAAAATCTTAAGTTCCTAGCTCATGTCCAAGGCACCAAAGAAGGGTGAAAAGTCAATAATCGATACCTAAAACTAGAATTATACTACTTCTTACTGGCTATTACATCAACGTAGAAGGTTCATCTGTGTTCTACTATGGTGGTTTTTGTGTCTTCGCATACCGCAGCACTTGACATAGCTTTGCAGACGATAAGTACAACCGTTTCAGAGAGAAGAGCGGCCAATGTGACGATCTGGCTTTATGTCGATTCGATAACAAATGACGAAAACGGACGGATTTCTCAGGATTTTACTACATATGAACACTTTTCACATTCTCCCGTGCAACTCGGCTGCTAGTCCTCCATTCATGCAAAATCTTAAGGTCTTAGCTCATGTCCAAGGCACCAAAGCCAGCTAAAAAGTCAATAATCGATACCTAAAACTTGAATTGCACTAATTCTTACTGGCTATTACATCAACTTAGATGCTTCATCTGTGATCCACCATGGTGCTTTTAGTGTCTCCCCATACCGCAGCACGCGACATAGCATTGCAGACAATAAATGTAACCGTTTAAGACAGAACTGCGGCCAATGTGATGATCTGGCTTTAAGTCGATTCGATAACAAATGACGAAAACAGACGGATTTCTCAGGTTTGTACTACATATGAACACTTTTCACATTCTCCCGTGCATCGCGGCTGCTAGTCCTCCTATCATGCAAAATCTTAAGTTCCTAGCTCATGTCCAAGGCACCAAAGAAGGGTAAAATGTCAATAATGGATAACAAAAACTTGAATTGTACTACTTCATACTGGCTATTACATCAACTTAGAAGCTTCATCTGTGTTCTACTATGGTGCATTTAGTGTCTCTGCATACCGCAACACGCGACATAGCTTTGCAGACGATAAATGTAACCGTTTCAGAGAGAAAAGTGGCCAATGTGGCCCTCTGGCTTTAAGTCGATTCGATAACAAATGAGAAAAACAGAAGGATTTCTCAGGTTTTTACTACGAATGAACACTTTTCACATTCTCCCATGCAACCCGGCTGCCAGTCCTCCTTTCATGCAAAATGTTAAGTTCCTAGCTCATGTCCAAGGCACCAAAGAAGTGTAAGAAGTCAATAATCGATAACAAAACTTGAATTGAACAACTTCATACTGGCTATTAAATCAACTTAGAAGCTTCATCTGTGTTCTACTATGGTGCTTTTAGTGTCTCTGCATACGGCAGCACGCGACATAGCTTTGCAGACGATAAATGTAACCGTTTCAGACAGAAGAGCGGCCAATGTGACGATCTGGCTTTAAGTCGATTCGATAACAAATGACGAAAACGGACGGATTTCTCATTTTTTTACTACATCTGAACACTTTTCACTTTCTCCCGCGCATCGCGGCTGCTAGTCCTCCTTTCATGCAAAATCTTAAGTTCCTAGCTCATGTCCAAGGCACCAAAGAAGGGTGAAAAGTCAATAATCGATAATTAAAACTTGAATTGTACTACTTCTTACTGGCTTTTACATCGACTTAGAAGCTTCATCTGTGTTCTACAATGGTGCTTTTTGTGTCTCCACATACCGCAGCATGCGACATAACTTTGCAGACGATAAATATAACCGTTTCAGACAGAAGAGCGGCCAATGTGACGATCTGGCTTTAAATCGATTCGATAACTAATGACGAATACGGACGGATTTCTCAGGTTTTACAACATATGAACACTTTTCACATTCTCCCGTGCAACGCGGCTGCTAGTCCTCGTTTCATGCAGAATCTTAAGGTCCTAGCTCATGTCCAAGGCACCAAAGCCAGCTAAAAGGTCAATAATCGATATCTAAAACTTGAATTGTACTACTTCTTACTGGCTATTACATCAACTTAGAAGCTTCATCTGTGTTCTACTATGGTGCTTTTAGTGTCTCCGCATACCGCAGCATTCGACATAGCTTTGCAGACGATAAGTACACCCGTTTCAGAGAGAAGCGGCCAATGTGACGATCTGGCTTTAAGTCGATTCCATAGCAAATGACGAATACGGACGGATTTCTCAGGTTTTACTACATATGAACACTTTTCACATTCTCCCGTGCAAGGCGGCTGCTAGTCCTCCTTTCATGCAGAATCGTAAGGTCCTAGCTCATGTCCAAGGCACCAAATAAGGGAAAAAAGTCAATAATCGATACCTAAAACTTGAATTGTACTACTTCTTACTGGCTTTTACATTAACTTAGAAGCTTCATCTGTGCTCTACTATGGTGCTTTTAGTGTCTCTACATACCGCAGAACGCGACATAACTTTGCAGACGATAAATATAACCGTTTCAGACAGAAGAGCGGCCAATGTGACGATCTGGCTTTAAGTCGATTCGAAAACAAATGACGAAAACGGACGGATTTCTCAGGTTTTTACTACATATGAACACTGTTTTTATTCTCCCTTACAACGCGGCTGCTAGTCCTCCTTTCATGAAAAATCTTAAGTTCCTAGCGAATGTCCAAGGCACAAAAGAAGGATAGAATGTCAATAATGGATAACAAAAACTTGAATTGTACTACTTCATACTGGCTATTACATCAACTTAGAAGCTTCATCTTTGTTCTACTATGGTGCTTTTAGTGTCTCCGCATACCGCAGTACGCGACATAGCTTTGCAGACGATAAGTACAACTGTTTCAGAGAAAAGAACGGCCAATGTGACGATATGGCTTTAAGTCGATTCGATCACAAATGACGAAATGGACGGATTTCTCAGGTTTTTACTACGTATGAACACTTTTCACATTCTCCCGCGCATCGCGGCTGCTAGTCCTCCTTTCATGCATAATCTTAAGTTTCTAGCTCATGTCCAAGGCACCAAAGAAGGGTAAAAAGTCAATAATCGATACCTAAAACTTGAATTGTACTACTTCTTACTGGCTATTACATCAACTTAGATGCTTCATCTGTGATCCACCATTGTGCTTTTAGTGTCTCCGCATACCGCAGCACGCGACATAGCTTTGCAGACGATAAATGTAACCGTTTCAAACAGAAGAGCGGCCTATTTGACGATCTGGCTTTAAGTCGATTCGATAACAAATGACGAATACGGACCGATTTCTAAGGTTTTTACTACATATGAACACTTTTCACTTTCTCCCGTGCAAAGCGGCTGCTAGTCCTCCTTTCATGGAAAATCTTAAGTTCCTAGCTCATGTCCAAGGCACCAAAGAAGGGTAAAAAGTCAATAATCGATAACTAAAAATTGAATTGTACTACTTCTTACTGGCTTTTACATCAACTTAGAAGCTTCATCTGTGTTCTACTATGGTGCTTTTTGTGTCTCCACATACCGCAGCACGCGACATAGCTTTGCAGACGATAAGTACACCCTTTTAAGAGAGAAGAGCGGCCAATGTGACGATCTGGCTTTAAGTCGATTCGAAAAGAAATGACGAAAACGGACGGATTTCTCAGGTTTTTACTACATATGAACACTTTTCACCTTCTCCCGTGCAACGCGGCTGCTAGTCCTCCTTTCATGAAAAATCTACAGTTCCTAGCTCATGTCCGAGGCACCAAAGAAGGGTAAAAAGTCAATAATCGATACCTTAAACCTGAATTATACTACTTCTTACTGGCTATTACATCAACTTAGAAGCTTCATCTGTGTTCTACTATGGTGCTTTTTGTGTCTCCGCATACCGAAGCACGCGACATAGCTTTGCAGACGATAAGTACAACCGTTTCACAGAGAAGAGCGTTAAATGTGACGATCTGGCTTTAAATCGATTCGATAACAAATGACGAATACGGACGGATTTCTCAGGTTTTTACTACATATGAACACTTTTTACATTCTCCCGTGATACGCGGCTGCTAGTAATCCTTTCATGCAACATCTTAAATTGCTAGCTCATGTCCAAGGTACCAAAGATGGGTAAAAAGTCAATAATCGATAACGAAAACTTGAGTTGTACTACATCACACTGGCTATTACATCAAATTAGAAGCTTCATCTGAGTTCTACTATGCTGCTTTTAGTGTCTCCGCATACCGCAGTACGCGACATAGCTTTGCAGACGATAAGTACAACCGTTTCAGAGAGAAGAGCGGCCAATGTGACGATCTGGCTTTAAGTCGATTCGAAAACAAATGACTAAAACGGACGGATTTCTCAGGTTTTTACTACATATGAACACTGTACTTATTCTCCCTTGCAACGCGGCTGATAGTACTCCTTTCATGAAAAATCTTAAGTTCCTAGCTCATGTCCAAGGCACCAAAGAAGGGTAAAAAGTCAATAATCGATACCTAAAACTTGAATTTTACTACTTCTTACTAGCTATTACATCAACTTAGAAGCATCATCTGTGTTCTACTATGGTGCTTTTAGTGTCTCTACATACCGCAGCACGCGACATAGCTTTGCAGACGATAAATGTAACCGTTTAAGACAGAACTGCGGCCAATATAATGATCTGGCTTTAAGTCGATTCGATAACAAATGACGAAAACAGACGGATTTCTCAGGTTTGTACTACATATGAACACTTTTCACATTCTCCCGCGCATCGCGGCTGCTAGGCCTCCTTCCATGCAAAATCTTAAGTTCCTAGCTCATGTCCAAAGCACCAAAGAAGGGTAAAAAGTCAATAATCGATAGTAAAAACTTGAATTGTACTACTTCATACTAGCTATTACATCAAATTAGAAGGTTCATCTGTGTTCTACTATGGTGCTTTAAGTTTCTCCACATACCGCAGCACGCGACATAGCTTTGCAGACGATAAATGTAACCGTTTCAAACAGAAGAGCGGCCAATGTGGCGATCAGGCTTTAAGTCGACTCGATAACAAATGACGAAAACGGACGGATTTCTCAGGTTTTTACTACATATGAACACTTTTCTTATTCTCCCGTGCAACGCGGCTGCTAGTCCTCCTTTCATGAAAAATCTACAGTTCCTAGCTCATGTCCGAGGCACCAAAGAAGGGTAAAAAGTCAATAATCGATACCTAAAACCTGAATTATACTACTTCTTACTGGCTATTACATCAACTTAGAAGCTTCATCTGTGTTCTACTATGGTGCTTTTTGTGTCTCCGCATACCGCAGCACGCGACATAGCTTTGTTGACGATAAATGTAACCGTTTCAGAGAGAAAAGTGGCCAATGTGGCGATCTGGCTTTAAGTCGATTCGATAACAAATGAGAAAAACAGAAGGATTTCTCAGGTTTTTACTACGAATGAACACTTTTCACATTCTCCCGTGCAAGGCGGCTGCTAGTCCTCCTTTCATGCAAAATCTTAAGTTCCTAGCTCATGTCCAAAGCACCAAAGAAGGGTAAAAAGTCAATAATCGATAGTAAAAACTTGAATTGTACTACTTCATACTAGCTATTACATCAAATTAGAAGCTTCATCTGTGTTCTACTATGGTGCTTTAAGTTTCTCCACATACCGCAGCACGCGACATAGCTTTGCAGACGATAAATGTAACCGTTTCAAACAGAAGAGCGGCCAATGTGACGATCTGGCTTTAAGTCGACTCGATAACAAATGACGAAAACGGACGCATTTCTCAGGTTTTTACTACGTATGAACACTTTTCACTTTCTCCCGTGAAACTCGGCTGCAAGTCCTCCTTTCATGCAGAACCTTAAGGTCCTAGCTCGTGTCCAAGGCACCAGAGCCAGCTAAAAAGTCAATAATCGATAACTAAAACTTGATTTGTACTACGTCCTACTGGCTATTACATCAACTTAGAAACTTCATCTGTGTTCTACTATGGTGCTTTTAGTGTCTCCACATTCCGCAGCACGCGTCATAGCTTTGCAGACGATAAATGTAACCGTTACAGACAGAAGAGCGGCCAATGTTAAGATCTGGCTTTAAGTCGATTCGATAACAAATGACGAAAACGGACGGATTTCTCAGGTTTTTACTACATATGAACACTTTTCACATTCTCCCGCTCATCGCGGCTGCTAGTCCTCCTTTCATGCAAAATCTTAAGTTCCTAGCTCATGTCCAAGGCATCAAAGAAGGGTAAAAAGTCAATAATCGATAATTAAAACTTGAATTGTACTACTTCTTACTGGCTTTTACATCAACTTCGAAGCTTCATCTGTGTTCTACTATGGTGCTTATTGTGCCTCCACATACCGCAGCACGCGACAAAGCTTTGCAGACGATAAGTACACCCGTTTCAGAGAGAAGAGCGGCCAATGTGACGATCTGGCTTTAAGTCGATTCGATAACAAATGACGAATACGGACGGATTTCTCAGGTTTTACTACATATGAACACTTTTCACATTCTCCCGTGCAACGCGGCTGCTAGTCCTCGTTTCATGCAGAATCTTAAGGTTCTAGCTCATGTCCAAGGCACCAAAGCCAGCTAAAAAGTCAATAATCGATACCTAAAACTTGAATTTTACTACTTCTTACTAGCTATTACATCAACTTAGAAGCTTCATCTGTGTTCTACTATGGTGCTTTTAGTGTCTCTACATACCGCAGCACGCGACATAGGTTTGCAGACGATAAATGTAACCGTTTAAGACAGAACTGCGGCCAATGTGATGATCTGGCTTTAAGTCGATTCGATAACAAATGACGAAAACAGACGGATTTCTCAGGTTTGTACTACATATGAACACTTTTCACATTCTCCCGCGCATCGTGGCTGCTAGTCCTCCTTTCATGCAAAATCTTAAGTTCCTAGCTCATGTCCAAAGCACCAAAGAAGGGTAAAAAGTCAATAATCGATAGTAAAAACTTGAATTGTACTACTTCATACTAGCTATTACATCAAATTAGAAGCTTCATCTGTGTTCTACTATGGTGCTTTAAGTTTCTCCACATACCGCAGCACGCGACATAGCTTTGCAGACGATAAATGTAACCGTTTCAAACAGAAGAGCGGCCAATGTGACGATCTGGCTTTAAGTCGATTCGATAACAAATGACGAAAACGGACGGATTTCTCAGGTTTTTACTACGTATGAACACTTTTCACTTTCTCCCGTGAAACTCGGCTGCAAGTCCTCCTTTCATGCAGAACCTTAAGGTCCTAGCTCATGTCCAAGGCACCAGAGCCAGCTAAAAAGTCAATAATCGATAACTAAAACTTGAATTGTACTACGTCCTACTGGCTATTACATCAACTTAGAAACTTCATCTGTGTTCTACTATGGTGCTTTTAGTGTCTCCACATACCGCAGCACGCGTCGTAGCTTTGCAGACGATAAATGTAACCGTTTCAGACAGAAGAGCGGCCAATGTGACGATCTGGCTTTAAGTCGATTCGATAACAAATGTCGAAAACGGACAGATTTCTCAGGTTTTTACTACATATGAACACTTTTCACCTTCTCCCGCGCATCGCGGCTGCTAGTCCTCCTTTCATGCAAAATCTTAAGTTTCTAGCTCATGTTCAAGGCACCAAAGAAGGGTGAAAAGTCAATAATCGATAATTAAAACTTGAATTGTACTACTTCTTACTGGCTTTTACATCAACTTAGAAGCTTCATCTGTGTTCTACTATGGTGCTTTTTGTGTCTCCACATAACGCAGCACGCGACAAAGCTTTGCAGACGATAAGTACACCCGTTTCAGAGAGAAAAACGGCCAATTTGACGATCTGGCTTTAAGTCGATTCGATAACAAATGACGAATACGGACGGATTTCTCAGGTTTTACTACATATGAACACTTTTCACATTCTCCCGTGCAACGCGGCTGCTAGTCCTCGTTTCATGCAGAATCTTTAGGTTCTAGCTCATGTCCAAGGCACCAAATCCAGCTAAAAAGTCAATAATCGATATCTAAAATTTAAATTGTACTACTTCTTACTAGCTATTACATCAACTTAGAAGCTTCATCTGTGTTCTACTATGGTGCTTTTTGTGTCTCCGCATACCGCAGCACGCGACATAGCTTTGCAGACGATAAATGTAACCGTTTCAGAGAGAAAAGTGGCCAATGTGGCGATCTGGCTTTAAGTCGATTCGATAACAAATGAGAAAAACAGAAGGATTTCTCAGGTTTTTACTACGAATGAACACTTTTCACATTCTCCCGTGCAAGGCGGCTGCTAGTCCTCCTTTCATGCAGAATCGTAAGGTCCTAGCTCATGTCCAAGTCACCAAATAAGGGAAAAAAGTCAATAATCGATACCTAAAACTTTTATTGTACTACTTCTTACTGGCTTTTACATTAACTTAGAAGCTACATCTGTGTTCTACAATGGTGCTTTTAGTGTCTCTACATACCGCAGCACGCGACATAGCTTTGCAGACGATAAATATAACCGTTTCAAACAGAAGAGCGGCCAATGTGACGATCTGGCTTTAAGTCGATTCGGAAACAAATGACGAAAACGGACGGATTTCTCAGGTTTTTACTACATATGAACACTGTTTTTATTCTCCCTTGCAACGCGGCTGCTAGTCCTCCTTTCATGAAAAATCTTAAGTTCCTAGCTCATGTCCAAGGCACCAAAGAAGGGTAAAAAGTCAGTAATCGATACCTAAAACTTGAATTGCACTAAATCTTACTGGCTATTACATCAACTTAGATGCTTCATCTGTGATCCACCATGGTGCTTTTAGTGTCTCCGCATACCGCAGCACGCGACATAGCTTTGCAGACGAGAAATGTAACCGTTTAAGACAGAACTGCGGCCAATGTGATGATCTGGCTTTAAGTCGATTCGATAACAAATGACGAAAATGGACGGATTTCTCAGGTTTTTACTACGTATGAACACTTTTCAAATTCTCCCGCGCATCGCGGCTGCTAGTCCTCCTTTCATGCAAAATCTTAAGTTCCTAGCTCATGTCCAAAGCACCAAAGAAGGGTAAAAAGTCAATAATCGATAGTAAAAACTTGAATTGTACTACTTCATACTAGCTATTACATCAAATTAGAAGCTTCATCTGTGTTTTACTATGGTGCTTTAAGTTTCTCCACATACCGCAGCACGCGACATAGCTTTGCAGACGATAAATGTAACCGTTTCAAACAGAAGAGCGGCCATTGTGACGATCTGGCTTTAAGTCGATTCGATAACAAATGACGAAAACGGACGGATTTCTCAGGTTTTTACTACGTATGAACACTTTTCACTTTCTCCCGTGAAACTCGGCTGCAAGTCCTCCTTTCATGCAGAACGTTAAGGTCCTAGCTCATGTCCAAGGCACCAGAGCCAGCTAAAAAGTCAATAATCGATAACTAAAACTTGATTTGTACTACGTCCTACTGGCTATTACATCAACTTAGAAACTTCATCTGTGTTCTACTATGGTGCTTTTAGTGTCTCCACATACCGCAGCACGCGTCATAGCTTTGCAGACGATAAATGTAACCGTTTCAGACAGAAGAGCGGCCAATGTGACGATCTGGCTTTAAGTCGATTCGATAACAAATGACGAAAACGGACGGATTTCTCAGGTTTTTACTACATATGAACACTTTTCACCTTCTCCCGCGCATCGCGGCTGCTAGTCCTCCTTTCATGCAAAATCTTAAGTTCCTAGCTCATGTCCAAGGCACCAAAGAAGGGTGAAAAGTCAATAATCGATAATTAAAACTTGAATTGTACTACTTCTTACTGGCTTTTACATCAACTTAGAAGCTTCATCTGTGTTCTACTATGGTGCTTTTTGTGTCTCCACTTACCGCAGCACGCGACAAAGCTTTGCAGACGATAAGTACACCCGTTTCAGAGAGAAGAGCGGCCAATGTGACGATCTGGCTTTAAGTCGATTCGATAACAAATGACGAATACGGACGGATTTCTCAGGTTTTACTACATATGAACACTTTTCACATTCTCCCGTGCAACGCGGCTGCTAGTCCTCGTTTCATGCAGAATCTTAAGGTTCTAGCTCATGTCCAAGGCACCAAAGCCAGCTAAAAAGTCAATAATCGATACCTAAAACTTGAATTTTACTACTTCTTACTGGCTATTACATCAGCTTAGAAGCTTCATCTGTGTTCTACTATGGTTCTTTTAGTGTCTCTACATACCGCAGCACTCGACATAGCTTTGCAGACGATAAATATAACCATTTCAGACAGAAGAGCGGCCAATGTGACGATCTGGCTTTAAGTCGATTCGAAAACAAATGACGAAAACGGACGGATTTCACAGGTTTTTACTACATATGAACACTTTTCTTATTCTCCCGTGCAACGCGGCTGCTAGTCCTCCTTTCATGAAAAATCTACAGTTCCTAGCTCATGTCCGAGGCAGCAAAGAAGGGTAAAAAGTCAATAATCGATACCTAAAACCTGAATTATACTACTTCTTACTGGCTATTACATCAACTTAGAAGCTTCATCTGTGTTCTACTATGGTGCTTTTTGTGTCTCCGCATACCGCAGCACGCGACATAGCTTTGCAGACGATAAGTACAACCGTTTCACAGAGAAGAGCGTTAAATGTGACGATCTGACTTTAAGTCGATTCGATAACAAATGACGAATACGGACGGATTTCTCAGGTTTTTACTACATATGAACACTTTTCACATTCTGCCGTGCTACGCGGCTGCTAGTAATCCTTTCATGAAAATCTTAAGTTGCTAGCTCATGTCCAAGGCACCAAAGAAGGGTAAAAAGTCAATAACCGATAACTAAAACTTGAGTTGTACTACATCATACTGGCTATTACATCAAATTAGAAACTTCATCTGAGTTCTACTATGCTGCTTTTAGTGTCTCCACATACCGCAGCACGCGACATAGCTTTGCAGACGATAAATGTAACCGTTTAAGACAGAACTGCGGCCAATGTGATGATCTGGCTTTAAGTCGATTCGATAAAAAATGACGAAAACAGACGGATTTCTCAGGTTTGTACTACATATGAACACTTTTCACATTCTCCCACGCATCGCGGCTGCTAGTCCTCCTTTCATGCAAAATCTTAAGTTCCTAGCTCATGTCTAAGGCACCAAAGAAGGGTGAAAAGTCAATAATCGATAATTAAAGCTTGAATTGTACTACTTCTTACTGGCTTTTACATCAACTTAGAAGCTTCATCTGTGATCTACTATGGTGCTTTTTGTGTCTCCACATACTGCAAAACGCGATATAGCTTTGCAGACGATAAGTACACCCGTTTCAGAGAGAAGAGCGGCCAATGTGACAATCTGGCTTTAAGTCGATTCGATAACAAATGACGAATACGGACGGATTTCTCAGGCTTTACTACATATGAACACTTTTCACATTCTCCCGCGCATCGCGGCTGCTAGTCCTCCTTTCATGCAGAACGTTAAGGTCCTAGCTCATGTCCAAGGCACCAAAACCAGCTAAAAAGTGAATAATCGATACCTAAAACTGAATTGTACTACTTCTTACTGGCTATTACATCAACTTAGAAGCTTCATCTGTGTTCTACTATGGTGCTTTTAGTGTCTCCGCATACCGCAGCACGCGACATAGCTTTGCAGACGATAAGTACAACCGTTTCACAGAGAAGAGCGTTAAATGTGACGATCTGGCTTTAAGTCGATTCGATAACAAGTGACGAATACGGACGGATTTCTCAGGTTTTTACTACATATGAACACTTTTCACATTCTCCCGTGCAACGCGGCTGCTAGTCCTCCTTTCATGCAAAATCTTAAGTTCCTAGCTCATGTCCAAGGCACCAAAGAAGGGTGAAAAGTCAATAATCGATAACAAAAACTTGAATAGTACTACTTCTTACTGGCTATTACATCAACTTAGATGCTTCATCTGTATTCCACTATGGTGCTTTTAGTGTCTCCGCATACCTGAACACGCGACATACCTTTGCAGACGATAAATATAACCGTTTCAGACAGAAGAGCGGCCAATGTGGCGATCTGGCTTTAAGTCGATTCGATAACAAATGACAAAAACAGAAGGATTTCTCAGGTTTTTACTACGAATGAACACTTTCCACTTTCTCCCGTGCAACTCGGCTGCTAGTCCTCCTTTCATGCAAAATGTTAAGTTCCTAGCTCATGTCCAAGGCACCAAAGAAGTGTAAAACTCAATAATCGATAACAAAAGCTTGAATTGAACTACTTCATGCTGGCTATTACATCAACTTAGAAGCGTCATCTGTGTTCTACTATGGTGCTTTTAGTGTCTCTGCATACGGCAGCACGCGACATAGCTTTGCAGACGATAAATGTAACCGTTTAAGACAGAACTGCGGCCAATGTGACGATCTGGCTTTAAGTCAATTCGATAACAAATGACGAAAACGGACGGATTTCTCATTTTTTTACTACATATGAACACTTTTCACTTTCTCCCGCGCATCGCGGCTGCTAGTCCTCCTTTCATGCAAAATCTTAAGTTCCTAGCTCATGTCCAAGGCACCAAAGAAGGATGAAAAGTCAATAATCGATAATTAAAACTTGAATTGTACTACTTCTTACTGGCTTTTACATCAACTTAGAAGCTTCATCTGTGTTCTACTATGGTGCTTTTTGTGTCTCCACATACCGCAGCACGCGACATAACTTTGCAGACGATAAGTACACCCGTTTCAGAGAGAAGAGCGGCCAATGTGACGATCTGGCTTTAAGTCGATTCGATAACAAATGACGAATACGGACGGATTTCTCAGGTTTTACTACATATGGAACACTTTTCACATTCTCCCGTGCAAGGCGGCTGCTAGTCCTCCTTTCATGCAGAATCGTAAGGTCCTAGCTCATGTCCAAGGCACAAATAAGGGAAAAAAGTCAATAATCGATACCTAAAACTTGAATTGTACTACTTCTTACTGGCTTTTACATTTACTTAGAAGTTTCATCTGTGTTCTACTATGGTGCTTTTAGTGTCTCTACATACCGCAGCACGCGACATAGCTTTGTAGACGATAAATATAACCGTTTCAGACAGAAGAGCGGCCAATGTGACGATTTGGCTTGAAGTCGATTCGAAAACAAATGACGAAAACGGACGGATTTCTCAGGTTTTTATTACATATGAACACTGTTTTTATTCTCCCTTGCAACGCGGCTGCTAGTCCTCCTTTCATGAAAAATCTTAAGTTCCTAGCTAATGTCCAAGGCACCAAAGAAGGGTAAAAAGTCAATAATCGATACCTAAAACTTGAATTATACTACCTCTTACTGGCTATTACATTAACTTAGAAGTTTCATCTGTGTTCTACTATGGTGCCTTTTGTGTCTCCGCATACCGCAGAACGCGACATAGCTTTGCAGACGATAAGTACAACCGTTTCACAGAGAAGAGCGGAAAGTGTGACGATCTGGCTTAAAGTCGATTCGATAACAAATGACGAATACGGACGGATTTCTCAGGTTTTTACTACATATGAACACTTTTCACATTCTCGCGTGCAACGCGGCTGCTAGTCCTCCTTTCATACAAAATCTTAAGTTCCTAGCTCATGCCCAAGGCACCAATGAAGGGTTCAACAGTCAATAATCGATAGCTAAAACTTGAATTTTACTACATCATACTGGCTATTACATCAAATTAGAAGCTTCTTCTGAGTTCTACTATGCTGCTTTTAGTGTCTCCACATACTGCAGTACGCGACATAGCTTTGCAGACGATAAGTACAACCGTTTCAGAGAGAAGAGCAGCCAATGTGACGATCTGGCTTTAAGTCGATTCGATAACAAATGACGAAAATGGACGGATTTCTCAGGTTTTTACTACGTATGAACACTTTTGACATTCTCCCGTGCAACTCGGCTGCTAGTCCTCCTTTCATGCAGAATCTTAAGGTCTTAGCTCATGTCCAAGTCTCCAAAGCCAGCTAAAAAGTCAATAATCGATACCTAAAACGTGAATTGCACTAAATCTTACTTGCTATTACATCAACTTAGATGCTTCATCTGTGATCCACCATGGTGCTTTTAGTGTCTCCGCATACCGCAGCACGCAACATAGCTTTGCAGACGATAAATGTAACCGTTTAAGACAGAACTGCGGCCAATGTGATGATCTGGCTTTAAGTCGATTCGATAACAAATGACGAAAACAGACGGATTTCTCAGGTTTGTACTACATATGAACACTTTTCACAATCTCCCGCGCATCGCGGCTGCTAGTCCTCCTTTCATGCAAAATCTTAAGTTCCTAGATCATGTCCAAGGCACCAAAGAAGGGTAAAATGTCAATAATGGATGACAAAAACTTGAATTGTACTACTTCTTACTGGCTATTACATCAACTTAGAAGCTTCATCTGTGTTCTACTATGGTGCTTTTAGTGTCTCTGCATACCGCAACACGCGACATAGCTTTGCAGACGATAAATGTAACCGTTTCAGAGAGTAAAGTGGCCAATGTGGCGATCTGGCTTTAAGTCGATTCGATAACAAATGACAAAAACAGAAGGATTTCTCAGGTTTTTACTACGAATGAACACTTTTCACATTCTCCCGTGTAACTCGGCTGCTAGTCCTCCTTTTATGCAAAATGTTAAGTTCCTAGCTCATGTCCAAGGCACCAAAGAAGTGTAAAACTCAATAATCGATAACAACAGCTTGAATTGTACTACTTCATGCTGGCTACTACATCAACTTAGAAGCTTCATCTGTGTTCTACTATGGTGCTTTTAGTGTCTCTGCATACGGCAGCACGCGACATAGATTTGCAGACGTTAAATGTAACCGTTTAAGACAGAACTGCGGCCAATGTGACGATCTGACTTTAAGTCGATTCGATAACAAATGACGAAAACGGACGGATTTCTCAGGTTTTTACTACGTATGAACACTTTTCTCTTTCTCCCGTGAAACTCGGCTGCTAGTTCTCCTTTCATGCAGAATCTTAAGGTCCTAGCTAATGTCCAAGGCACCAAATCCAGCTAAAAAGTCAATAATCGATAGATAAAACTTGAATTGTACTACTTCATACTGGCTATTTCATCAACTTAGATGCCTCATTTGTATTCCACTATGGTGCTTTTAGTGTCTCCACATACCGCAGCGCGCGACATAGCTTTGCAGATGATAATTAGAACCGTTTCAGACAGAAGAGCGGCCAATGTGACGATCTGGCTTTAAGTCGATTCGATAACAAATGACGAAAACGGACCGATTTCTCAGGTTTTTACTACATATGTACACTTTTCACCTTCTCCCGCGCATCGCGGCTGCTAGTCCTCCTTTCATGCAAAATCTTAAGTTCCTAGCTCATGTCCAAGGCACCAAAGAAAGTTGAAAAGTCAATAATCGATAATTAAAACTTGAATTGTACTACTTCTTACTGGCTTTTACATCAACCTAGAAGCTTCATCTGTGTTCTACTATGGTGCTTTTTGTGTCTCCACATACCGCAGCACGCGACATAGCTTTGCAGACGATAAGTACACCCGTTTCTGAGAGAAAAGCGGCCAATGTGACAATCTGGCTATAAGTCGATTCGATAACAAATGACGAATACGGACTGATTTCTCAGGTTTTACTACATATGAACACTTTTCACATTCTCCCGTGCAACGCGGCTGCTAGTCCTCGTTTCATGCAGAATCTTAAGGTCCTAGCTCAAGTCCAAGGCACCAAAGCCAGCTAAAAAGTCAATAATCGATACCTAAAACTTGAATTTTACTACTTCTTACTGGCTATTACATCAACTTAGAAGCTTCATCTGTGTTCAACTATGGTGCTTTTAGTGTCTCTACATACCGCAGCACGCGACATAGCTTTGCAGACGATAAATATAACCGTTTCAGACAGAAGAGCGGCCAATGTGACGAACTGGCTTAAAGTCGATTCGATAACAAATGACGAATACGGACGGATTTCTCAGGTTTTTACTACGTATGAACACTTTTCACATTCTCCCGTGCAACTCGGCTGCTAGTCCTCCTTCATGCAGAATCTTAAGGTCTTAGCTCATGTCCAAGCCTCCAAAGCCAGCTAAAAAGTCAATAATCGATACCTAAAACTTGAATTGCTCTAAATCTTACTGGCTATTACATCAACTTAGATGCTTCATCTGTGATCCACCATGGTGCTTTTAGTGTCTCCGCATACCGCAGCACGCAACATAGCTTTGCAGACGATAAATGTAACCGTTTAAGACGGAACTGCGGCCAATGTGATGATCTGGCTTTAAGTCGATTCGATAACAAATGACGAAAACAGACGCATTTCTCAGGTTTGTACTACATATGAACACTTTTCACATTCTCCCGCGCATCGCGGCTGCTAGTCCTCCTTTCATGCAGAATCTTAAGGTCCTAGCTCATGTCCAAGGCACCAAAGCCAGCTAAAAAGTCAATAATCGATACCTAAAACTTAAATTTTACTACTTCTTACTGGCTATTACATCAACTTAGAAGCTTCATCTGTGTTCTACTATGGTGCTTTTAGTGTCTCTGCATACCGCAACACGCGACATAGCTTTGCAGACGATAAATATAACCGTTTCAGAGAGAAAAGTGGCCAATGTGGCGATCTGGCTTTAAGTCGATTCGATAACAAATGACAAAAACAGAAGGATTTCTCAGGTTTTTACTACGAATGAACACTTTTCACATTCTCCCGTGCAACTCGGCTGCTAGTCCTCCTTTTATGCAAAATGTTAAGTTCCTAGCTCAAGTCCAAGGCACCAAAGAAGTGTAAAACTCAATAATCGATAACAACAGCTTGAATTGTACTACCTCATGCTGGCTACTACATCAACTTAGAAGCTTCATCTGTGTTCTACTATGGTGCTTTTCGTGTCTCTGCATACGGCAGCACGCGACATAGCTTTGCAGACGATAAATGTAACCTTTTAAGACAGAACTGCGGCCAATGCGACGATCTGGCTTTAAGTCGATTCGATAACCAATGACGAATACGGACGGATTTCTCAGGTTTTTACTACGTATGAACACTTTTCACATTCGCCCGCGCATCGCGGCTGCTAGTCCTCCTTTCATGCAAAATCTAAGTTCCTAGCGCATGTCCAAGGCACCAAAGAAGTGTAAAAAGTCAATAATGGATAACAAAAACTTGAATTGTACTACTTCATACAGGCTATTACATCAACTTAGAAGCTTCATCTGTGTTCTACTATGGTGCTTTTAGTGTCTCTGCATACCGCAACACGCGACATAGCTTTGCAGACGATAAATGTAACCGTTTCAGACAGAACTGCGAATAAAGTGACAATCTGGCTTTCAGTCGATTCGATAACCAATGACGAAAACGGACGGATTTCTCAGGTTTGTACTAGATATGAACACTTTTCACATTCTCCCGCGCATCGCGGCTGCTAGTCCTCCTTTCATGCAAAATCTCAAGTTCCTAGCTCATGTCCAAGGCACCAAAGAAGGGTAAAAAGTCAATAATCGATACCTAAAACTTGAATTGTACTACTTCTTACTGGCTTTTACATCATCTTAGAAGCTTCATCTGTGTTCTACTATGGTGCTTTAAGTGTCTCCACATACCGCAGCACGCGACATAGCTTTGCAGACGATAAGTACAACCGTTTCACAGAGAAGAGCGTTAAATGTGACGATCTGGCTTTAAGTCGATTCGATAACAAATGACGAATACGGACGGATATCTCAGGTTTGTACTACATATGAACACTTTTCACATTCTCCCGTGCAACGCGGCTGCTAGTCCTCGTTTCATGCAGAATCTTAAGGTCCTAGCTCATGTCCAAGGCACCAAAGCCAGCTAAAAAGTCAATAATCGATACCTAAAACTTGAATTGCACTAATACTTATTGGCTATTACATCAACTTAGATGCTTCATCTGTGATCAACCATGGTGCTTTTAGTGTCTCCGCATACCGCAGCACGCGACATAGCTTTGCAGACGATAAATGTAACCGTTTAAGACAGAACTGCGGCCAATGTGATGATCTGGCTTTAAGTCGATTCGATAAAAAATGACGAAAACAGACGGATTTCTCAGGTTTGTACTACATATGAACACTTTTCACATTCTCCCACGCATCGCGGCTGTTAGTCCTCCTTTCATGCAAAATCTTAAGTTCCTAGCTCATGTCCAAGGCACCAAAGAAGGTTGAAAAGTCAATAATCGATAATTAAAACTTGAATTGTACTACTTCTTACTGGCTTTTACATCGACTTAGAAGCTTCATCTGTGTACTACTATGGGGCTTTTTGTGTCTCCACATACCGCAGCACGCGACATAGCTTTGCAGACGATAAGTACACCCGTTTCAGAGAGAAGAGCGGCCAATGTGACGATCTGGCTTTAAGTCGATTCGATAACAAATGACGAATACGGACGGATTTCTCAGGTTTTACTACATATGAACACTTTTCACATTCTCCCGCGCATCGCGGCTGCTAGTCCTCCTTTCATGAACAATGTTAAGGTCCTAGCTCATGTCCAAGGCACCAAAGCCAGCTAAAAAGTCAATAATCGATACCTAAAACTTGAATTGTACTACTTCTTACTGGCTATTACATCAACTTAGAAGCTTCATCTGTGTTCTACTATGGTGCTTTTAGTGTCTCCGCATACTGCAGCACGCGACATAGCTTTGCAGACGATAAGTTAAACCGTTTCACAGAGAAGAGCGTTAAATGTGACGATCTGGCTTTAAGTCGATTCGATAACAAGTGACGAATACGGACGGATTTCTCAGGTTTTTACTACATATGAACACTTTTCACATTCTCCCGTGCACCGCAGCTGCTAGACCTCTTTTCATGCAGAATCTTAAGTTCCTAGCTCATGTCCATGGCACCAAAGCCAGCTAAAATTCAATAATCGATACCTACAACTTGAATTGTACTACTTCTTACTGGCTATTACATCAACTTAGATGCTTCATCTGTGTTCTACTATGGTGCTTTTAGTGTCTCCGCATACCGCAGTACGCGACATAGCTTTGCAGACGATAAGTACAACCGTTTCAGAGAGAAGAGCGGCCAATGTGACGATATGGCTTTAAGTCGATTCGATCTCAAATGACGAAATGGACGGATTTCTCAGGTTTTTACTACGTATGAACACTTTTCACATTCTCCCGCGCATCGCGGCTGCTAGTCCTCCTTTCATGCAAAATCTAAGTTCCTAGCTCATGTCCAAGGCACCAAAGAAGTGTAAAAAGTCAATAATGGATAACAAAAACTTGAATTGTACTACTTCATACAGGCTATTACATCAACTTAGATGCTTCATCTGTGATCCACCATGGTGCTTTTAGTGTCTCCGCATACCGCAGCACGCGACATAGCTTTGCAGACGATAAATGTAACCGTTTAAGACAGAACTGCGGCCAATGTGATGATCTGGCTTTAAGTCGATTCGATAAAAAATGACGAAAACAGACGGATTTCTCAGGTTTGTACTACATATGAACACTTTTCACATTCTCCCGCGCATCGCGGCAGCTAGTCCTCCTTTCATGAAGAATGTTAAGGTCCTAGCTCATGTCCAAGGCACCAAAGCCAGCTAAAAAGTCAATAATCGATACCTAAAACTTGAATTGTACTACTTCTTACTGGCTATTACATCAACTTAGAAGCTTCATCTGTGTTCTACTATGGTGCTTTTAGTGTCTCCGCATACTGCAGCACGCGACATAGCTTTGCAGACGATAAGTACAACCGTTTCACAGAGAAGAGCGTTAAATGTGACGATCTGGCTTTAAGTCGATTCGATAGCAAGTGACGAATACGGACGGATTTCTCAGGTTTTTACTACATATGAACACTTTTCACATTCTCCCGTGCACCGCAGCTGCTAGACCTCTTTTCATGCAGAATCTTAAGTTCCTAGTTCATGTCCATGGCACCAAAAATGTGTAAAAAGTCAATAATCGATAACAAAAACTTGAATTGTACTACTTCATACTTAGAAGCTTCATCTGTGTTCTACTATGGTGCTTTTAGTGTCTCTGCATGCGGCAGCACGCGACATAGCTTTGCAGACGATAAGTACACCCGTTTCAGAGAGAAGAGCGGCCAATGTTACGATCTGGCTTTAAGTCGATTCGATAACAAATGGCGAAAACGGACAGATTTCTCAGGTATTTTTTTACTTGTTTACACTTTTCACATTCTCCCGTGCAACTCGGCTGCTAGTCCTCATTTCATGCAGAATCTTAAGGTCCTAGCTAATGTCCAAGGCACCAAAGCTAGTTAAAAAGTCAATAGTCGATACCTAAAACTTGAATTGTACTACTTCTTACTGGCTATTACATCCACTTAGAAGCTTCATCTGTGTTCTACTATGGTGCTTTTAGTGTCTCCGCATACCGCAGCACGCGACATAGCTTTGCAATCGATAAGTACAACCGTTTCAGAGAGAAGAGCGGCTAATGTGACGATCTGGCTTTAAGTCGATTCGATAACAAATGACGAAAACGGACGGATTTCTAGGGTTTTTACTACATATGAACACTTTTCACATTCTCCCATGCAAATCGGCAGCTAGTCCTCCTTTCATGCATAATGTTAAGGTCCTAGCTCATGTCCAAGGCACCAAAGCTAGCTAAAAAGTCAATAATCGATACCTAAAACATGAATTGTACTACTTCTTACTGGCTATTACATCAACTTAGATGCTTCATCTGTGTTCTACTATGGTGATCTTAGTGTCTCTGCATACCGCAGCACGCGACATAGCTTTGTAGACGATAAGTACAACCGTTTCAGAGAGAAGAGCGACCAATGTGACGATCTGGCTTTAAGTCGATTCGATAACAAATGACGAAAACGGACAGATTTCTCAGGTATTTTTTTACATATTTACACTTTTCACATTCTCCCGTGCAACTCGGCTGCTAGTCCTCCTTTCATGCAGAATCTTAAGGTCCTAGCTCATGTCCAAGGCACCAAAGCCAGCTAAAACGTCAATAATCGATACCTAAACTTGAATTGGACTACTTCTTACTGGCTATTACATCAACTTAGATGCTTCATCTGTGTTATACTATGGTGATTTTAGTGTCTCCGCATACCGCAGCACGCGACATAGCTTTGCAGACGATAAGTACAACCGTTTCAGAGAGAAGAGCGGCCAATGTGACGATCTGGCTTTAAGTCGATTCGATAACAAATGACGAAATGGACGGATTTCTCAGGTTTTTACTACATATGAACACTTTTCACATTCTCCCGTGCAACTCGGCTGCTAGTCCTCCTTTCATGCAGAATCTTAAGGTCCTAGCTCATGTCCAAGCAACCAAAGCCAGCTAAAAAGTCAATAATCGATACCTAAAACTTGAATTCTACTACTTCTTAGTGGCTATTACATCAACTTAGAAGCTTCATCTGTGTTCTACTATGCTGCTTGTAGTGTCTCAGCATACCGCAGCATGCGACATAGCTTTGCAGACGATAAGTACAAGCGTTTCAGAGAGAAGAGCGGCCAATGTGACTATCTGGCTTTAAGTCGATTCGATAACAAATGACGAAAACGGACGAATTTCTCAGGTTTTACTACATATGAACACTTTTCACATTCTCCCGTACTACTCGGCTGCTAGTCCTCCTTTCATGCAGAATCTTAAGGTCCTAGCTCATGTCCAAGGCACCAAAGCTAGCTAAAAAGTCAATAATCGATACCTAAAACTTGAATTGTACTACTTCCTACTGGCTATTACATCAACTTAGAAGCTTCATCTGTGTTCTACTATGGTGATTTTAGTGTCTCCGCATACCGCAGCACGCGACATAGCTTTGTAGACGATAAGTACAACCGTTTCAGAGAGAAGAGCGACCAATGTGATGATCTGGCTTTAAGTCGATTCGATAACAAATGACGAAAACGGACAGATTTCTCAGGTATTTTTTTACATATGAACACTTTTCACATTCTCAGGTGCAACTCGGCTGCTAGTCCTCCTTTCATGCAGAATCTTAAGGTCCTAGCTCATGTCCAAGGCACCAAAGCCAGCTAAAAAGTCAATAATCGATACCTAAAACTTGAATTGTACTACTTCTTACTGGCTATTACATCAACTTAGAAGCTTCATCTGTGTTCTACTATGCTGCTTGTAGTGTCTAGGCATACCGCAGCATGCGGCGTAGCTTTGCAGACGATAAGTACAAGCGTTTCAGAGAGAAGAGCGGCCAATGTGACGATCTGGCTTTAAGTCGATTCGATAACAAATGACGAAATCGGACTAATTTCTCAGTTTTTTACTACATATGAACACTTTTCACATTCTCCCGTGCTACTCGGCTGCTAGTTTTCCTTTCATGCAGAATCTTAAGGTCCTAGCTCATGTCCAAGGCACCAAAGCTAGCTAAAAAGTCATTAATCGATACCTAAAACTTGAATTGTACTACTTCTTACTGGCTATTACATCAACTTAGACGATTCAACTGTGTTCTACTATGGTGCTTTTAGTGTCTCCGCATACCGCAGCACGCGACATAGCTTTGCAATCGATAAGTACAACCGTTTCAGAGAGAAGAGCGGCTAATTTGACGATCTGGCTTTAAGTCGATTCGAAAACAAATGACGAAAACGGACGGATTACTCGGGTTTTTACTACATATGAACACTTTTCACATTCTCCCATGCAAATCGGCTGCTAGTCCTCCTTTCATACAGAATGTTAAGGTCCTAGTTTTTGTCCAAGGCACCAAAGCCAGCTAAAAAGTCAATAACCGATACCTAAAACTTGAATTGTACTACTTCTTACTGGCTATTACATCAACTTAGAAGCTTCATCTGTGTTCTACTATGCTTATTTTAGTGTCTCCACATACCGCAGCACGCGACATAGGTTTGCAGACGATAAGTACAACCGTTTCAGAGAGAAGAGCGGCCAATGTGACGATCTGGCTTTAAGTCGATTCGATAACAAATGACGAAAACGGACGGATTTCTCAGGTTTTTACTACATATGAACACTTTTCACATTCTCCCATGCAACTCGGCTGCTAGTCCTCCTTTCATGCAGAATCTTAAGGTACTAGCTCATGTCCAATTCACCAAAGCCAGCTAAAAAGTCAATAATCGATACCTAAAACTTGAATTGTACTACTTCTTACTGGCTATTACATCAACTTAGAAGCTTCATCTGTGTTCTACTATGGTGCTTTTAGTGTCTCCACATACCGCAGCACGCGACATAGGTTTGCAGACGATAAGTACAACCGTTTCAGAGAGAAGAGCGGCCAATGTGACGATCTGGCTTTAAGTCGATTCGATAACAAATGACGAAAACGAACGGATTTCTAAGGTTTTTACTACATATGAACACTTTTCACATTGTCCCGTGCAACTCGGCTGCTAGTCCTCCTTTCATGCAGAATCTTAAGGTCCTAGCTCATGTCCAAGGCACCAAAGCCAGCTAAAAAGTCAATAATCGATACCTAAAACTTGAATTGTACTACTTCTTCCTGGCTATTACATCAACTTAGAAGCTTCATCTGTGTTCTACTACAGTGCTTTTAGTTTTTCCGCATACCGCAGCACGCGACATAGTTTTACAGACGATAAGTACAACCGTTTCAGAGGGAAGAGCGGCCAATGTGACGATCTGGCTTTAAGTCGATTCGATAACAAATGACGAAAACGGACGGATTTCTCATGTTTCTACTACATATGAACACTTTTCACATTCTCCCGTGCTACTCGGCTGATAGTCCTCCTTCATGCAAAATCTTAATTTCCTAGCTCGTGTCCAAGGCACCAAAGAAGGGTAAAAGTCATTAACCGATACCTAAAACTTTAATTGTACTACTTCTTACTGGCTATTACATCAACTTAGAAGCTTCATCTGTGTTCTACTATGGAGCTCTTAGTGTCTCCGCATACCGCAGCACGCGACATAGCTTTGCAGACGATAAGTACAACCGTTTCAGAGAGAATAGCGGCCAATGTGACGATCTGGCTTTAAGTCGATTCGATAACAAATGACGAAAACGGACGGATTTCTCAGGTTTTTACTACATATGAACACTTTTCACATTCTCCCGTGCAACTCGGCTGCTAGTCCTCCTTTCATGCAGAATCTTAAGGTCCTAGCTCATGTCCAAGGCACCAAATCCAGCTAAAAAGTCAATAATCGATAACTAAAACTCGAATTGGACTACTTCTTACTGGCTATTACATCAACTTAGAAGCTTCATCTGTGTTCTACTATGGTGCTTTTAGTGTCTCCACATACCGCAGCACGTGACATAGCTTTGTAGACGATAAGTACAACCGTTTCAGAGAGAAGAGCGGCCAATGTGAGGATCTGACTTTAAGTCGATTCGATATCAAATGACAAAACGGACGGATTTCTCAGGTTTTTATTACATATGAACACTTTTCACATTCTCCCGTGCAACTCGGCTGCTAGTCCTCCTTTCATGCAGAATCTTAAGGTCCTAGCTCATGTCCAAGGCACCAAAGCTAGATAAAAAGTCAATAATCGATACCTAAAACTTGAATTGTACTACTTCTTACTGGCTATTACATCAACTTAGAAGCTTCATCTGTGTTCTACTATGGTGCTTATCCTGTTTCCGCCTACGGCAACACGCGACATAGCTTTGCAGACGATAAGTACAAGCGTTTCCGAGAGCAGAGCGGCCAATGTGACGATCTGGCTTTAAGTCGATTCGATAACAAATGACGAAAACGGACGAATTTCTCAGGTTTTTACTACATATGAACACTTTTCACATTTTCCCCTGCAACTCGGCTGCTAGTCCTCCTTTCATGCAGAATCTTAAGGTCCTAGCTCATGTCCAAGGCACTAAAGCCAGCTAAAAAGTCAATAATCGATACCTAAAACTTGAATTGTACTACTTCTTACTGGCTATTACATCAACTTCGAAGCTTGGTCTGTGTTCTACTATGGTGATTTTAGTGTCTCCGCATACCGCAGCACGCGACGTAGCTTTGCAGACGATAAGAACAAGCGTTTCGGAGAGAAGAGCGGCCAATGTGACTATCTGGCTTTAAGTCGATTCGATATCAAATGACAAAACGGACGGATTTCTCAGGTTTTTATTACATATGAACACTTTTCACATTCTCCCGTGCAACTCGGCTGCTAGTCCTCCTTTCATGCAGAATCTTAAGGTCCTAGCTCATGTCCAAGTCAACAAAGCCAGCTAAAAAGTCAATAATCGATACCTAAAACTTGAATTGGATTACTTCTTACTAGCTATTACATCAACTTAGATGCTTCATATGTGTCCTACTATGTTAATTTTAGTGTCTCCACATACCGCAGCACGCGACATAGCTTTGCAGACGATAAGTACACCAGCTTCAGAGAGAAGAGCGGCCAATGTGACGATCTGGCTTGAAGTCGATTCGATAACTAATGACGAAAACGGACGGATTTCTCAGGTTTTTACTACATATGAACACTTTTCACATTCTCCCGTGCAACTCGGCTGCTAGTCCTCCTTTCATGCAGAATCTTAAGGTCCTAGCTCATGTCCAAGTCACCAAAGCCAGCTAAAAAGTCAATAATCGATACCTAAAACTTGAATTGGATTACTTCTTACTAGCTATTACATCAACTTAGATGCTTCATATGTGTCCTACTATGTTAATTTTAGTGTCTCCACATACCGCAGCACGCGACATAGCTTTGCAGACGATAAGTACACCAGCTTCAGAGAGAAGAGCGGCCAATGTGACGATCTGGCTTGAAGTCGATTCGATAACAAATGACGAAAACGGACGGATTTCTCAGGTTTCTACTACATATGAACACTTTTCACATTCTCCCGTGCTACTCGGCTGATAGTCCTCCTTCATGCAAAATCTTAATTTCCTAGCTCGTGTCCAAGGCACCAAAGAAGGGTAAAAGTCATTAACCGATACGTAAAACTTTAATTGTACTACTTCTTACTGGCTATTACATCAACTTAGAAGCTTCATCTGTGTTCTACTATGGAGCTTTTAGTGTCTCCGCATACCGCAGCACGCGACATAGCTTTGCAGACGATAAGTACAACCGTTTCAGAGAGAATAGCGGCCAATGTGACGATCTGGCTTTAAGTCGATTCGATAACAAATGACGAAAACGGACGGATTTCTCAGGTTTTTACTACATATGAACACTTTTCACATTCTCCCGTGCAACTCGGCTGCTAGTCCTCCTTTCATGCAGAATCTTAAGGTCCTAGCTCATGTCCAAGGCACCAAATCCAGCTAAAAAGTCAATAATCGATAACTAAAACTCGAATTGGACTACTTCTTACTGGCTATTACATCAACTTAGAAGCTTCATCTGTGTTCTACTATGGTGCTTTTAGTGTCTCCACATACCGCAGCACGTGACATAGCTTTGTAGACGATAAGTACAACCGTTTCAGAGAGAAGAGCGGCCAATGTGAGGATCTGACTTTAAGTCGATTCGATATCAAATGACAAAACGGACGGATTTCTCAGGTTTTTATTACATATGAACACTTTTCACATTCTCCCGTGCAACTCGGCTGCTAGTCCTCCTTTCATGCAGAATCTTAAGGTCCTAGCTCATGTCCAAGGCACCAAAGCTAGATAAAAAGTCAATAATCGATACCTAAAACTTGAATTGTACTACTTCTTACTGGCTATTACATCAACTTAGAAGCTTCATCTGTGTTCTACTATGGTGCTTATCCTGTTTCCGCCTACGGCAACACGCGACATAGCTTTGCAGACGATAAGTACAAGCGTTTCCGAGAGCAGAGCGGCCAATGTGACGATCTGGCTTTAAGTCGATTCGATAACAAATGACGAAAACGGACGGATTTCTCAGGTTTTTACTACATATGAACACTTTTCACATTCTCCCGTGCAACTGGGCTGCTAGTCCTCCTTTCATGCAGAATCTTAAGGTCCTAGCTCATGTCCAAGGCACCAAAGCTAGATAAAAAGTCAATAATCGATACCTAAAACTTGAATTGTACTACTTCTTACTGGCTATTACATCAACTTAGAAGCTTCATCTGTGTTCTACTATGGTGCTTATCCTGTTTCCGCCTACAGCAACACGCGACATAGCTTTGCAGACGATAAGTACAAGCGTTTCCGAGAGCAGAGCGGCCAATGTGACGATCTGGCTTTAAGTCGATTCGATAACAAATGACGAAAACGGACGAATTTCTCACGTTTTTACTACATATGAACACTTTTCACATTTTCCCCTGCAACTCGGCTGCTAGTCCTCCTTTCATGCAGAATCTTAAGGTCCTAGCTCATGTCCAAGGCACTAAAGCCAGCTAAAAAGTCAATAATCGATACCTAAAACTTGAATTGTACTACTTCTTACTGGCTATTACATCAACTTAGAAGCTTGGTCTGTGTTCTACTATGGTGATTTTAGTGTCTCCGCATACCGCAGCACGCGACGTAGCTTTGCAGACGATAAGAACAAGCGTTTCGGAGAGAAGAGCGGCCAATGTGACTATCTGGCTTTAAGTCGATTCGATATCAAATGACAAAACGGACGGATTTCTCAGGTTTTTATTACATATGAACACTTTTCACATTCTCCCGTGCAACTCGGCTGCTAGTCCTCCTTTCATGCAGAATCTTAAGGTCCTAGCTCATGTCCAAGTCACCAAAGCCAACTAAAAAGTCAATAATCGATACCTAAAACTTGAATTGGATTACTTCTTACTAGCTATTACATCAACTTAGATGCTTCATATGTGTCCTACTATGTTAATTTTAGTGTCTCCACATACCGCAGCACGCGACATAGCTTTGCAGACGATAAGTACACCAGCTTCAGAGAGAAGAGCGGCCAATGTGACGATGTGGCTTGAAGTCGATTCGATAACAAATGACGAAAACGGACGGATTTCTCAGGTTTTTACTACATATGAACACTTTTCACATTCTCCCGTGCAACTCGGCTGCTAGTCCTCCTTTCATGCAGAATCGTAAGGTCCTAGCTCATGTCCAAGGCACCAAAGCTAGTTAAAAAGTCAATAGTCGATACCTAAAACTTGAATTGTACTACTTCTTACTGGCTATTACATCCACTTAGAAGCTTCATCTGTGTTCTACTATGGTGCTTTTAGTGTCTCCGCATACCGCAGCACGCGACATAGCTTTGCAATCGATAAGTACAACCGTTTCAGAGAGAAGAGCGGCTAATGTGACGATCTGGCTTTAAGTCGATTCGATAACAAATGACGAAAACGGACGGATTTCTAGGGTTTTTACTACATATGAACACTTTTCACATTCTCCCATGCAAATCGGCAGCTAGTCCTCCTTTCATGCATAATGTTAAGGTCCTAGCTCATGTCCAAGGCACCAAAGCTAGCTAAAAAGTCAATAATCGATACCTAAAACATGAATTGTACTACTTCTTACTGGCTATTACATCAACTTAGATGCTTCATCTGTGTTCTACTATGGTGATTTTAGTGTCTCCGCATACCGCAGCACGCGACATAGCTTTGTAGACGATAAGTACAACCGTTTCAGAGAGAAGAGCGACCAATGTGACGATCTGGCTTTAAGTCGATTCGATAACAAATGACGAAAACGGACAGATTTCTCAGGTATTTTTTTTACATATTTACACTTTACATTCTCCCATGCAACTCGGCTGCTAGTCCTCCTTTCATGCAGAATCTTAAGGTCCTAGCTCATGTCCAAGGCACCAAAGCCAGCTAAAACGTCAATAATCGATACCTAAACTTGAATTGGACTACTTCTTACTGGCTATTACATCAACTTAGATGCTTCATCTGTGTTATACTATGGTGATTTTAGTGTCTCCGCATACCGCAGCACGCGACATAGCTTTGCAGACGATAAGTACAACCGTTTCAGAGAGAAGAGCGGCCAATGTGACGATCTGGCTTTAAGTCGATTCGATAACAAATGACGAAATGGACGGATTTCTCAGGTTTTTACTACATATGAACACTTTTCACATTCTCCCGTGCAACTCGGCTGCCAGTCCTCCTTTCATGCAGAATCTTAAGGTCCTAGCTCATGTCCAAGGCACCAAAGCCAGCTAAAAAGTCAATAATCGATACCTAAAACTTGAATTCTACTACTTCTTAGTGGCTATTACATCAACTTAGAAGCTTCATCTGTGTTCTACTATGCTGCTTGTAGTGTCTCAGCATACCGCAGCATGCGACATAGCTTTGCAGACGATAAGTACAAGCGTTTCAGAGAGAAGAGCGGCCAATGTGACTATCTGGCTTTAAGTCGATTCGATAACAAATGACGAAATCGGACTAATTTCTCAGTTTTTTACTACATATGAACACTTTTCACATTCTCCCGTGCTACTCGGCTGCTAGTCCTCCTTTCATGCAGAATCTTAAGGTCCTAGCTCATGTCCAAGGCACCAAAGATAGCTAAAAAGTCATTAATCGATACCTAAAACTTGAATTGTACTACTTCTTACTGGCTATTACATCAACTTAGAAGCTTCATCTGTGTTCTACTATGGTGCTTTTAGTGTCTCCGCATACCGCAGCACGCGACATAGCTTTGCAATCGATATGTACAACCGTTTCAGAGAGAAGAGCGGCTAATTTGACGATCTGGCTTTAAGTCGATTCGATAACAAATGACGAAAACGGACTGATTTCTCGGGTTTTTACTACATATGAACACTTTTCACATTCTCCCATGCAAATCGGCTGCTAGTCCTCCTTTCATACAGAATGTTAAGGTCCTAGTTTTTGTCCAAGGCACCAAAGCCAGCTAAAAAGTCAATAACCGATACCTAAAACTTGAATTGTACTACTTCTTACTGGCTATTACATCAACTTAGAAGCTTCATCTGTGTTCTACTATGCTTATTTTAGTGTCTCCACATACCGCAGCACGCGACATAGGTTTGCAGACGATAAGTACAACCGTTTCAGAGAGAAGAGCGGCCAATGTGACGATCTGGCTTTAAGTCGATTCGATAACAAATGACGAAAACGGACGGATTTCTCAGGTTTTTACTACATATGAACACTTTTCACATTCTCCCATGCAACTCGGCTGCTAGTCCTCCTTTCATGCAGAATCTTAAGGTACTAGCTCATGTCCAATTCACCAAAGCCAGCTAAAAAGTCAATAATCGATACCTAAAACTTGAATTGTACTACTTCTTACTGGCTATTACATCAACTTAGAAGCTTCATCTGTGTTCTACTATGGTGCTTTTAGTGTCTCCACATACCGCAGCACGCGACATAGGTTTGCAGACGATAAGTACAACCGTTTCAGAGAGAAGAGCGGCCAATGTGACGATCTGGCTTTAAGTCGATTCGATAACAAATGACGAAAAAGGACGGATTTCTAAGATTTTTACTACATATGAACACTTTTCACATTCTCCCGTGCAACTCGGCTGCTAGTCCTCCTTTCATGCAGAATCTTAAGGTCCTAGCTCATGTCCAAGGCACCAAAGCCAGCTAAAAAGTCAATAATCGATACCTAAAACTTGAATTGTACTACTTCTTCCTGGCTATTACATCAACTTAGAAGCTTCATCTGTGTTCTACTACAGTGCTTTTAGTTTTTCCGCATACCGCAGCACGCGACATAGTTTTACAGACGATAAGTACAACCGTTTCAGAGAGAAGAGCGGCCAATGTGACGATCTGGCTTTAAGTCGATTCGATAACAAATGACGAAAACGGACGGATTTCTCAGGTTTCTACTACATATGAACACTTTTCACATTCTCCCGTGCTACTCGGCTGATATTCCTCCTTCATGCAAAATCTTAATTTCCTAGCTCGTGTCCAAGGCACCAAAGAAGGGTAAAAGTCATTAACCGATACCTAAAACTTTAATTGTACTACTTCTTACTGGCTATTACATCAACTTAGAAGCTTCATCTGTGTTCTACTATGGAGCTTTTAGTGTCTCCGCATACCGCAGCACGCGACATAGCTTTGCAGACGATAAGTACAACCGTTTCAGAGAGAATAGCGGCCAATGTGACGATCTGGCTTTAAGTCGATTCGATAACAAATGACGAAAACGGACGAATTTCTCACGTTTTTACTACATATGAACACTTTTCACATTTTCCCCTGCAACTCGGCTGCTAGTCCTCCTTTCATGCAGAATCTTAAGGTCCTAGCTCATGTCCAAGGCATTAAAGCCAGATAAAAAGTCAATAATCGATACCTAAAACTTGAATTGTACTACTTCTTACTGGCTATTACATCAACTTAGAAGCTTGGTCTGTGTTCTACTATGGTGATTTTAGTGTCTCCGCATACCGCAGCACGCGACGTAGCTTTGCAGACGATAAGAACAAGCGTTTCGGAGAGAAGAGCGGCCAATGTGACTATCTGGCTTTAAGTCGATTCGATATCAAATGACAAAACGGACGGATTTCTCAGGTTTTTATTACATATGAACACTTTTCACATTCTCCCGTGCAACTCGGCTGCTAGTCCTCCTTTCATGCAGAATCTTAAGGTCCTAGCTCATGTCCAAGTCACCAAAGCCAGCTAAAAAGTCAATAATCGATACCTAAAACTTGAATTGGATTACTTCTTACTAGCTATTACATCAACTTAGATGCTTCATATGTGTCCTACTATGTTAATTTTAGTGTCTCCACATACCGCAGCACGCGACATAGCTTTGCAATCGATAAGTACAACCGTTTCAGAGAGAAGAGCGGCTAATGTGACGATCTGGCTTTAAGTCGATTCGATAACAAATGACGAAAACGGACGGATTTCTAGGGTTTTTACTACATATGAACACTTTTCACATTCTCCCATGCAAATCGGCAGCTAGTCCTCCTTTCATGCATAATGTTAAGGTCCTAGCTCATGTCCAAGGCACCAATGCTAGCTAAAAAGTCAATAATCGATACCTAAAACATGAATTGTACTACTTCTTACTGGCTATTACATCAACTTAGATGCTTCATCTGTGTTCTACTATGGTGATTTTAGTGTCTCCGCATACCGCAGCACGCGACATAGCTTTGTAGACGATAAGTACAACCGTTTCAGAGAGAAGAGCGACCAATGTGACGATCTGGCTTTAAGTCGATTCGATAACAAATGACGAAAACGGACAGATTTCTCAGGTATTTTTTTTACATATTTACACTTTACATTCTCCCATGCAACTCGGCTGCTAGTCCTCCTTTCATGCAGAATCTTAAGGTCCTAGCTCATGTCCAAGGCACCAAAGCCAGCTAAAACGTCAATAATCGATACCTAAACTTGAATTGGACTACTTCTTACTGGCTATTACATAAACTTAGATGCTTCATCTGTGTTATACTATGGTGATTTTAGTGTCTCCGCATACCGCAGCACGCGACATAGCTTTGCAGACGATAAGTACAACCGTTTCAGAGAGAAGAGCGGCCAATGTGACGATCTGGCTTTAAGTCGATTCGATAACAAATGACGAAATGGACGGATTTCTCAGGTTTTTACTACATATGAACACTTTTCACATTCTCCCGTGCAACTCGGCTGCCAGTCCTCCTTTCATGCAGAATCTTAAGGTCCTAGCTCATGTCCAAGGCACCAAAGCCAGCTAAAAAGTCAATAATCGATACCTAAAACTTGAATTCTACTACTTCTTAGTGGCTATTACATCAACTTAGAAGCTTCATCTGTGTTCTACTATGCTGCATGTAGTGTCTCAGCATACCGCAGCATGCGACATAGCTTTGCAGACGATAAGTACAAGCGTTTCAGAGAGAAGAGCGGCCAATGTGACTATCTGGCTTTAAGTCGATTCGATAACAAATGACGAAATCGGACTAATTTCTCAGTTTTTTACTACATATGAACACTTTTCACATTCTCCCGTGCTACTCGGCTGCTAGTCCTCCTTTCATGCAGAATCTTAAGGTCCTAGCTCATGTCCAAGGCACCAAAGATAGCTAAAAAGTCATTAATCGATACCTAAAACTTGAATTGTACTACTTCTTACTGGCTATTACATCAACTTAGAAGCTTCATCTGTGTTCTACTATGGTGCTTTTAGTGTCTCCGCATACCGCAGCACGCGACATAGCTTTGCAATCGATAAGTACAACCGTTTCAGAGAGAAGAGCGGCTAATTTGACGATCTGGCTTTAAGTCGATTCGATAACAAATGACGAAAACGGACTGATTTCTCGGGTTTTTACTACATATGAACACTTTTCACATTCTCCCATGCAAATCGGCTGCTAGTCCTCCTTTCATACAGAATGTTAAGGTCCTAGTTTTTGTCCAAGGCACCAAAGCCAGCTAAAAAGTCAATAACCGATACCTAAAACTTGAATTGTACTACTTCTTACTGGCTATTACATCAACTTAGAAGCTTCATCTGTGTTCTACTATGCTTATTTTAGTGTCTCCACATACCGCAGCACGCGACATAGGTTTGCAGACGATAAGTACAACCGTTTCAGAGAGAAGAGCGGCCAATGTGACGATCTGGCTTTAAGTCGATTCGATAACAAATGACGAAAACGGACGGATTTCTCAGGTTTTTACTACATATGAACACTTTTCACATTCTCCCATGCAACTCGGCTGCTAGTCCTCCTTTCATGCAGAATCTTAAGGTACTAGCTCATGTCCAATTCACCAAAGCCAGCTAAAAACTCAATAATCGATACCTAAAACTTGAATTGTACTACTTCTTACTGGCTATTACATCAACTTAGAAGCTTCATCTGTGTTCTACTATGGTGCTTTTAGTGTCTCCACATACCGCAGCACGCGACATAGGTTTGCAGACGATAAGTACAACCGTTTCAGAGAGAAGAGCGGCCAATGTGACGATCTGGCTTTAAGTCGATTCGATAACAAATGACGAAAACGGACGGATTTCTAAGATTTTTACTACATATGAACACTTTTCACATTCTCCCGTGCAACTCGGCTGCTAGTCCTCCTTTCATGCAGAATCTTAAGGTCCTAGCTCATGTCCAAGGCACCAAAGCCAGCTAAAAAGTCAATAATCGATACCTAAAACTTGAATTGTACTACTTCTTCCTGGCTATTACATCAACTTAGAAGCTTCATCTGTGTTCTACTACAGTGCTTTTAGTTTTTCCGCATACCGCAGCACGCGACATAGTTTTACAGACGATAAGTACAACCGTTTCAGAGAGAATAGCGGCCAATGTGACGATCTGGCTTTAAGTCGATTCGATAACAAATGACGAAAACGGACGGATTTCTCAGGTTTTTACTACATATGAACACTTTTCACATTCTCCCGTGCAACTCGGCTGCTAGTCCTCCTTTCATGCAGAATCTTAAGGTCCTAGCTCATGTCCAAGGCACCAAATCCAGCTAAAAAGTCAATAATCGATAACTAAAACTCGAATTGGACTACTTCTTACTGGCTATTACATCAACTTAGAAGCTTCATCTGTGTTCTACTATGGTGCTTTTAGTGTCTCCACATACCGCAGCACGTCACATAGCTTTGTAGACGATAAGTACAACCGTTTCAGAGAGAAGAGCGGCTAATGTGAGGATCTGACTTTAAGTCGATTCGATATCAAATGACAAAACGGACGGATTTCTCAGGTTTTTATTACATATGAACACTTTTCACATTCTCCCGTGCAACTCGGCTGCTAGTCCTCCTTTCATGCAGAATCTTAAGGTCCTAGCTCATGTCCAAGGCACCAAAGCTATTTAAAAAGTCAATAATCGATACCTAAAACTTGAATTGTACTACTTCTTACTGGCTATTACATCAACTTAGAAGCTTCATCTGTGTTCTACTATGGTGCTTATCCTGTTTCCGCCTACGGCAACACGCGACATAGCTTTGCAGACGATAAGTACAAGCGTTTCCGAGAGCAGAGCGGCCAATGTGACGATCTGGCTTTAAGTCGATTCGATAACAAATGACGAAAACGGACGAATTTCTCACGTTTTTACTACATATGAACACTTTTCACATTTTCCCCTGCAACTCGGCTGCTAGTCCTCCTTTCATGCAGAATCTTAAGGTCCTAGCTCATGTCCAAGGCATTAAAGCCAGATAAATAGTCAATAATCGATACCTAAAACTTGAATTGTACTACTTCTTACTGGCTATTACATCAACTTAGAAGCTTGGTCTGTGTTCTACTATGGTGATTTTAGTGTCTCCGCATACCGCAGCACGCGACGTAGCTTTGCAGACGATAAGAACAAGCGTTTCGGAGAGAAGAGCGGCCAATGTGACTATCTGGCTTTAAGTCGATTCGATATCAAATGACAAAACGGACGGATTTCTCAGGTTTTTATTACATATGAACACTTTTCACATTCTCCCGTGCAACTCGGCTGCTAGTCCTCCTTTCATGCAGAATCTTAAGGTCCTAGCTCATGTCCAAGTCACCAAAGCCAGCTAAAAAGTCAATAATCGATACCTAAAACTTGAATTGGATTACTTCTTACTAGCTATTACATCAACTTAGATGCTTCATATGTGTCCTACTATGTTAATTTTAGTGTCTCCACATACCGCAGCACGCGACATAGCTTTGCAGACGATAAGTACACCAGCTTCAGAGAGAAGAGCGGCCAATGTGACGATCTGGCTTGAAGTCGATTCGATAACAAATGACGAAAACGGACGGATTTCTCAGGTTTTTACTACATATGAACACTTTTCACATTCTCCCGTGCAACTCGGCTGCTAGTCCTCCTTTCATGCAGAATCGTAAGGTCCTAGCTCATGTCCAAGGCACCAAAGCCAGCTAAAAAGTCAATAATCGATACATAAAACTTGAATTGTACTACTTCTTACTGGCTATTACATTAACTTAGAAGCTTCATCTGTGTTCTACTATGGTGCTTTTAGTGTCTCCGCATACCGCAGCACGCGACATATCTTAGTAGACGATAAGTACAACCGTTTCAGACAAAAGAGCGGCCAATGTGACGATCTGGCTTTAAGTCGATTCGATAACGAATGACGAAAACCGACGGATTTCTTAGGTTTTTATTACATATGAACACTTTTCACATTCTCCCGTGCAACTCGGCTGCTATTCCTCCTTTCATGCAGAATCTTAAGGTCCTAGCTCATGTCCAAAGCACCAAAGCTAGCTAAAAAGTCAATAATCGATACCTAAAACTTGAATTGTACTACTTCTTACTGGCTATTACATCAACTTAGAAGCTTCATCTGTGTTCTACTATGGTGCTTTTCCTGTTTCCGCCTACGGCAACACGCGACATAGCTTTGCAGACGATAAGTACAACCGTTTCCGAGAGCAGAGCGGCCAATGTGACCATCTGGCTTTAAGTCGATTCGATAACAAATGACGAAAACGGACGGATGTCTCAGGTTTTTACTGCATATGAAAACTATTCACATTCTCCCGTGCAACTCGGCTGCTAGTCCTCCTTACATGCAGAATCTTAAGGTCCTAGCTCATGTCCAAGGCACCAAAGCCAGCTAAAAAGTCAATAATCGATACCTAAACCTTGAATTGGATTACTTCTTACTGGGTATTACATCAACTTAGAAGCTTCATCTGTGTTCTACTATGCTGCTTGTAGTGTCTCAGCATACCGCAGCATGCGACATAGCTTTGCAGATCTATTAGATCTATTAGATCAACTTAGATGCTTCATCTGTGTTCTACTATGGTAATTTTAGTGTCTCCACATACCGCAGCACGCGATATAGCTTTGCAGACGATAAGTACACCCGTTTCAGAGAGAAGAGCGGCCAATGTGACGATCTGGCTTTAAGTCGATTCGATAACAAATGACGAAAACGGACGGATTTCTCAGGTTTTTACTACATATGAACACTTTTCACATTCTCCCGTGCAACTCGGCTGCTAGTCCACCTTTCATGCAGAATCTTAAGGTCCTAGCTCATGTCCAAGGCACCAAAGCCAGCTAAAAAGTCAATAATCGATACCTAAAACTTGAATTGTACTACTTCTTACTGGCTATTACATCAACTTAGAAGGTTCATCTGTGTTCTACTATGGTGCTTTTAGTGTCTCCACATACCGCAGTACGCGACATAGCTTTGCAGACGATAAGTACAACCGTTTCAGAGAGAAGAGCGGCCAATGTGACGATCTGGCTTTAAGTCGATTCGATAACAAATGACGAAAACGGACGGATGTCTCAGGTTTTTAATACATATGAACACTTTTCACATTCTCCCGTGCAACTGGGCTGTTAGTCCTCCTTTTATGCTGAATCTTAAAGTCCTAGCTCATGTCCAAGGCACCAAAGCCAGCTAAAAAGTCAATAATCGATACCTAAATTTCGAATTGGACTACTTCTTACTGGCTATTACATCAACTTAGAAGCTTCATCTGTGTTCTACTATGGTGCTTTTCTGTTTCCGCCTACGGCAACACGCGACATAGCTTTGCAGACGATAAGTACAACCGTTTCCGAGAGCAGAGCGGCCAATGTGACGATCTGGCTTTAAGTCGATTCGATAACAAATGACGAAAACGGACGGATTTCTCAGGTTTTTACTTCATATGAACACTTTTTACATTCTCCCCTGCAACTCGCCTGCTAGTCCTCCTTTCATGCAGAATCTGAAGGTCCTAGCTCATGTCCAAGGCACCAAAGCCAGCTAAAAAGTCAATAATCGATACCTAAAACTTGAATTGTACTACTTCTTACTGGCTATTACATCAACTTAGAAGCTTCATCTGTGTTCTACTATGCTGCTTGTAGTGTCTCAGCATACCGCAGCATGTGACATAGCTTTGCAGACGATAAGTACAACCGTTTCAGAGAGAAGAGCGGCCAATGTGACGATCTGGCTTTAAGTCGATTCGATAACAAATGACGAAAACGGACGAATTTCTCAGGTTTTTACTACATATGAACACTTTTCACATTCTCCCGTGCTACTAGGCTGCTAGTCCTCCTTTCATGCAGAATCGTAAGGTCCTAGCTCATGTCCAAGGCACCAAAGCTAGCTAAAAAGTCAATAATCGATACCTAAAACTTGAATTGTACTACTTCTTACTGGCTATTACATCAACTTAGAAGCTTCATCTGTGTTCTACTATGCTGCTTGTAGTGTCTCAGCATACCGCAGCATGTGACATAGCTTTGCAGACGATAAGTACAAGCGTTTCAGAGAGAAGAGCGGCCAATGTGACGATCTGGCTTTAAGTCGATTCGATAACAAATGACGAAAACGGACGGATTTCTCAGGTTTTTACTACATATGAACACTTTTCACATTCTCCCGTGCAACGCGGCTGCTAGTCCTCCTTTCATGCATAATGTTAAGGTCCTAGCTCAAGTCCAAGGTACCAAAGCCAGCTAAAAAGTCAATAATCGATACCTAAAACTTGAATTCTGCTACCTCTTACTGGCTATTGCATCAACTTAGAAGCTTCATCTGTGTTCTACTATGGTGCTTTTAGTGTCTCCGCATACCGCAGCACGCGACATAGCTTTGCAGACGATAAGTACACCAGCTTCAGAGAGAAGAGCGGCCAATGTGACGATCTGGCTTGAAGTCGATTCGATAACAAATGACGAAAACGGACGGATTTCTCAGTTTTTTACTACATATGAACACTTTTCACATTCTCCCGTGCAGCTCGCCTGCTAGTCCTCCTTTCATGCAGAATCGTAAGGTCCTAGCTCATGTCCAAGGCACCAAAGCCAGCTAAAAAGTCAATAATCGATACCTAAAACTTGAATTGGACTACTTCTTACTGGCTATTACATCAACTTAGAAGCGTCATCTGTGTTCTACTATGGTGCTTATCCTGTTTCCGCCTACGGCAACACGCGACATAGCTTTGCAGACGATAAGTACAACCGTTTCCGAGAGCAGAGCGGCCAATGTGACGATCTGGCTTTAAGTCGATTCGATAACATATGACGAAAACGGACGGATTTCTCAGGTTTTTACTACATATGAACACTTTTCACATTTTCCCCTGCAACTCGGCTGCTAGTCCTCCTTTCATGCAGAATCTTAAGGTCCTAGCTCATGTCCAAGGCACCAAAGCCAGCTAAAAAGTCAATAATCGATACCTAAAACTTGAATTGGATTACTTCTTACTAGCTATTACATCAACTTAGATGCTTCATATGTGTCCTACTATGTTAATTTTAGTGTCTCCACATACCGCAGCACGCGACATAGCTTTGCAGACGATAAGTACACCAGCTTCAGAGAGAAGAGCGGCCAATGTGACGATCTGGCTTGAAGTCGATTCGATAACAAATGACGAAAACGGACGGATTTCTCAGGTATTTACTACATATGAACACTTTTCACATTCTCCCGTGCAACTCGGCTGCTAGTCCTCCTTTCATGCAGAATCGTAAGGTCCTAGCTCATGTCCAAGGCACCAAAGCCAGCTAAAAAGTCAATAATCGATACATAAAACTTGAATTGTACTACTTCTTACTGGCTATTACATTAACTTAGAAGCTTCATCTGTGTTCTACTATGGTGCTTTTAGTGTCTCCGCATACCGCAGCACGCGACATATCTTAGTAGACGATAAGTACAACCGTTTCAGAGAGAAGAGCGGCGAATGTGACGATCTGGCTTTAAGTCGATTCGATAACGAATGACGAAAACCGACGGATTTCTTAGGTTTTTATTACATATGAACACTTTTCACATTCTCCCGTGCAACTCGGCTGCTAGTCCTCCTTTCATGCAGAATCTTAAGGTCCTAGCTCATGTCCAAAGCACCAAAGCTAGCTAAAAAGTCAATAATCGATACCTAAAACTTGAATTGTACTACTTCTTACTGGCTATTACATCAACTTAGAAGCTTCATCTGTGTTCTACTATGGTGCTTTTCCTGTTTCCGCCTACGGCAACACGCGACATAGCTTTGCAGACGATAAGTACAACCGTTTCCGAGAGCAGAGCGGCCAATGTGACCATCTGGCTTTAAGTCGATTCGATAACAAATGACGAAAACGGACGGATTTCTCAGGTTTTTACTACATATGAACACTTTTCACATTTTCCCCTGCAACTAGGCTGCTAGTCCTCCTTTCATGCAGAATCTTAAGGTCCTAGCTCATGTCCAAGGCACCAAAGCCAGCTAAAAAGTCAATAATCGATACCTAAAACTTGAATTGTACTACTTCTTACTGGCTATTACATCAACTTAGAAGCATGGTCTGTGTTCTACTATGGTGATTTTAGTGTCTCCGCATACCGCAGCACGCGACGTAGCTTTGCAGACGATATGAACAAGCGTTTCGGAGAGAAGAGCGGCCAATGTGACTATCTGGCTTTAAGTCGATTCGATAACAAATGACGAAAACGGACGGATGTCTCAGGTTTTTACTGCATATGAAAACTATTCACATTCTCCCGTGCAACTCGGCTGCTAGTCCTACTTACATGCAGAATCTTAAGGTCCTAGCTCATGTCCAAGGCACCAAAGCCAGCTAAAAAGTCAATAATCGCTACCTAAAACTTGAATTGTACTACTTCTTACTGGCTATTACATCAACTTAGAAGGTTCATCTGTGTTCTACTATGGTGCTTTTAGTGTCTCCACATACCGCAGTACGCGACATAGCTTTGCAGACGATAAGTACAACCGTTTCAGAGAGAAGAGCGGCCAATGTGACGATCTGGCTTTAAGTCGATTCGATAACAAATGACGAAAACGGACGGATGTCTCAGGTTTTTAATACATATGAACACTTTTCACATTCTCCCGTGCAACTGGGCTGTTAGTCCTCCTTTTATGCTGAATCTTAAAGTCCTAGCTCATGTCCAAGGCACCAAAGCCAGCTAAAAAGTCAATAATCGATACCTAAATCTTGAATTGGACTATTTCTTACTGGCTATTACATCAACTTAGAAGCTTCATCTGTGTTCTACTATGGTGCTTTTCTGTTTCCGCCTACGGCAACACGCGACATAGCTTTGCAGACGATAAGTACAACCGATTCCGAGAGCAGAGCGGCCAATGTGACGATCTGGCTTTAAGTCGATTCGATAACAAATGACGAAAACGGACGGATTTCTCAGGTTTTTACTTCATATGAACACTTTTTACATTCTCCCCTGCAACTCGCCTGCTAGTCCTCCTTTCATGCAGAATCTGAAGGTCCTAGCTCATGTCCAAGGCACCTAAGCCAGCTAAAAAGTCAATAATCGATACCTAAAACTTGAATTGTACTACTTCTTACTGGCTATTACATCAACTTAGAAGCTTCATCTGTGTTCTACTATGCTGCTTGTAGTGTCTCAGCATACCGCAGCATGTGACATAGCTTTGCAGACGATAAGTACACCCGTTTCAGAGAGAAGAGCGGCCAATGTGACGATCTGGCTTTAAGTCGATTCGATAACAAATGACGAAAACGGACGAATTTCTCAGGTTTTTACTACATATGAACACTTTTCACATTCTCCCGTGCTACTAGGCTGCTAGTCCTCCTTTCATGCAGAATCTTAAGGTCCTAGCTCATGTCCAAGGCACCAAAGCTAGCTAAAAAGTCAATAATCGATACCTAAAACTTGAATTGTACTACTTCTTACTGGCTATTACATCAACTTAGAAGCTTCATCTGTGTTCTACTATGCTGCTTGTAGTGTCTCAGCATACCGCAGCATGTGACATAGCTTTGCAGACGATAAGTACAAGCGTTTCAGAGAGAAGAGCGGCCAATGTGACGATCTGGCTTTAAGTCGATTCGATAACAAATGACGAAAACGGACGGATTTCTCAGGTTTTTACTACATATGAACACTTTTCACATTCTCCCGTGCTACTCGGCTGCTAGTCCTCCTTTCATGCAGAATCTTAAGGTCCTAGCTCATGTCCAAGGCACCAAAGCTAGCTAAATAGTCAATAATCGATACCTAAAACTTGAATTGTACTACTTCTTACTGGCTATTACATCAACTTAGAAGCTTCATCTGTGTTCTACTATGGTGATTTTAGTGTCTCCGCATACCGCAGCACGCGACATAGCTTTGTAGACGATAAGTACAACCATTTCAGAGAGAAGATCGGCCAATGTGACGATCTGGCTTTATGTCGATTCGATAACAAATGACGAAAACGGACGGATTTCTCAGGTTTTTACTACATATGAACACTTTTCACATTCTGCCGTGCAACGCGGCTGCTAGTCCTCCTTTCATGCAGAATCTTAAGGTCCTAGCTCATGTCCAAGGCAACTAAAGCCAGCTAAAAAGTCAATAATCGATACCTAAAACTTGAATTCTACTACTTCTTACTGGCTATTACATCAACTTAGAAGCTTCATCTGTGTTCTACTATGGTGCTTTTAGTGTGTCCGCATACCGCAGCACGCGACATAGCTTTGCAGACGATAAGTACAACCGTTTCAGAGAGAAGAGCGGCCAATGTGACGATCTGGCTTTAAGTCGATTCGATAACAAATGACGAAAACGGACTGATTTCTAAGGTTTTTACTACATATGAACACTTTTCACATTCTCCCGTGCAACTCGGCTGATAATCCTCCTTTCATGCATAATGTTAAGGTCCTAGCTCTTGTCCAAGGCACCAAAGCCAGCTAATAATTCATTAATCGATACCTAAAACTTGAATTGTACTACTTCTTCCTGGCTATTACATCAACTTAGAAGCTTCATCTGTGTTCTACTACGGTGCTTTTAGTTTCTCCGCATACCGCAGCACGCGACATAGTTTTACAGAACTTAAGTACAACCGTTTCAGAGAGAAGAGCGGCCAATGTGACGATCTGGCTTTAAGTCGATTCGATAACAAATGACGAAAACGGACGGATTTCTCAGGTTTTTACTACATATGAACACTTTTCTCATTCTGCCGTGCAACTCGGCTGCTAGTCCTCCTTTCATGCATAATGTTAAGGTCCTAGCTCAAGTCCAAGGTACCAAAGCCAGCTAAAAAGTCAATAATCGATACCTAAAACTTGAATTCTGCTACCTCTTACTGGCTATTGCATCAACTTAGAAGCTTCATCTGTGTTCTACTATGGTGCTTTTAGTGTCTCCGCATACCGCAGCACGCGACATAGCTTTGCAGACGATAAGTACAACCGTTTCAGAGAGAAGAGCGGCCAATGTGACGATCTGGCTTTAAGTCGATTCGATAACAAATGACGAAAACGGACCGATTTCTCAGGTATTTACTACATATGAACACTTTTCACATTCTCCCGTGCAATTAGGCTGCTAGTCCTCCTTTCATGCAGAATCTTAAGGTCCTAGCTCATGTCCAAGGCACCAAAGCCAGCTAAAAAGTCAATAATCGATACCTAAAACTTGAATTGGACTACTTCTTACTGGCTATTACATCAACTTAGAAGCTTCATCTGTGTTCTACTATGGTGCTTCTCCTGTTTCCGCCTACGGCAACACGCGACATAGCTTTGCAGACGATAAGTACAACCGTTTCCGAGAGCAGAGCGGCCAATGTGACGATCTGGCTTTAAGTCGATTCGATAACATATGACGAAAACGGACGGATTTCTCAGGTTTTTACTACATATGAACACTTTTCACATTTTCCCCTGCAACTCGGCTGCTAGTCCTCCTTTCATGCAGAATCTTAAGGTCCTAGCTCATGTCCAAGGCACCAAAGCCAGCTAAAAAGTCAATAATCGATACCTAAAACTTGAATTGGATTACTTCTTACTGGCTATTACATTAACTTAGATGCTTCATCTGTGTTCTACTACGGTAATTTTAGTGTCTCCACATACCGCAGCACGCGACATAGCTTTGCAGACGATAAGTACACCCGTTTCAGAGAGAAGAGCGGCCAATGTGACGATCTGGCTTTAAGTCGATTCGATAACAAATGACGAAAACGGACGGATTTCTCAGGTTTTTACTACATATGAACACTTTTCACATTCTCCCGTGCAACTCGGCTGCTAGTCCTCCTTTCATGCAGAATCTTAAGGTCCTAGCTCATGTCCAAGGCACCAAAGCCAGCTAAAAAGTGAATAATCGATACCTAAAACTTGAATTGTACTACTTCTTACTGGCTATTACATCAACTTAGAAGCTTCATCTGTGTTCTACTATGGTGCTTTTAGTGTCTCCACATACCGCAGCACGCGACATAGCTTTGCAGACGATAAGTACAACCGTTTCAGAGAGAAGAGCGGCCAATGTGACGATCTGGCTTTAAGTCGATTCGATAACAAATGACGAAAACGGATGGATTTCTAAGGTTTTTACTACATATGAACACTATTCACATTCTCCCGTGAAACTCGGCTGCTAGTCCTCCTTTCATGCAGAATCTTAAGGTACTAGCTCATGTGCAAGGCACCAAAGCCAGCTAAAAAGTCAATAATCGATACCTAAAACTTGAATTCTACTACATCTTACTGGCTATTACAACAACTTAGAAGCTTCATCTGTGTTCTACTATGGTGCTTTTAGTGTCTCCGCATACCGCAGCACACGACATAGCTTTGCAGACGATAAGTACAACCGTTTCAGAGAGAAGAGCGGCCAATGTGATGATCTGGCTTTAAGTCGATTCGATAACAAATGACGAAAACGGACGGATTTCTCAGGTTTTTACTACATATGAACACTTTTCACATTTTCCCCTGCAACTCGGCTGCTAGTCCTCCTTTCATGCAGAATCTTAAGGTCCTAGCTCATGTCCAAGGCACCAAAGCCAGCTAAAAATTCAATAATCGATACCTAAAACTTGAATTGTACTACTTCTTACTGGCTATTACATCAACTTAGAAGCATGGTCTGTGTTCTACTATGGTGATTTTAGTGTCTCCGCATACCGCAGCACGCGACGTAGCTTTGCAGACGATATGAACAAGCGTTTCGGAGAGAAGAGCGGCCAATGTGACTATCTGGCTTTAAGTCGATTCGATAACAAATGACGAAAACGGACGGATGTCTCAGGTTTTTACTGCATATGAAAACTATTCACATTCTCCCGTGCAACTCGGCTGCTAGTCCTCCTTACATGCAGAATCTTAAGGTCCTAGCTCATGTCCAAGGCACCAAAGCCAGCTAAAAAGTCAATAATCGATACCTAAATCTTGAATTGGACTATTTCTTACTGGCTATTACATCAACTTAGAAGCTTCATCTGTGTTCTACTATGGTGCTTTTCTGTTTCCGCCTACGGCAACACGCGACATAGCTTTGCAGACGATAAGTACAACCGATTCCGGAAGCAGAGCGGCCAATGTGACGATATGGCTTTAAGTCGATTCGATAACAAATGACGAAAACGGACGGATTTCTCAGGTTTTTACTTCATATGAACACTTTTTACATTCTCCCCTGCAACTCGCCTGCTAGTCCTCCTTTCATGAAGAATCTGAAGGTCCTAGCTCATGTCCAAGGCACCAAAGCCAGCTAAAAAGTCAATAATCGATACCTAAAACTTGAATTGTACTACTTCTTACTGGCTATTACATCAACTTAGAAGCTTCATCTGTGTTCTACTATGCTGCTTGTAGTGTCTCAGCATACCGCAGCATGTGACATAGCTTTGCAGACGATAAGTACAACCGTTTCAGAGAGAAGAGCGGCCAATGTGACGATCTGGCTTTAAGTCGATTCGATAACAAATGACGAAAACGGACGAATTTCTCAGGTTTCTACTACATATGAACACTTTTCACATTCTCCCGTGCTACTAGGCTGCTAGTCCTCCTTTCATGCAGAATCTTAAGGTCCTAGCTCATGTCCAAGGCACCAAAGCTAGCTAAAAAGTCAATAATCGATACCTAAAACTTGAATTGTACTACTTCTTACTGGCTATTACATCAACTTAGAAGCTTCATCTGTGTTCTACTATGCTGCTTGTAGTGTCTCAGCATACCGCAGCATGTGACATAGCTTTGCAGACGATAAGTACAAGCGTTTCAGAGAGAAGAGCGGCCAATGTGACGATCTGGCTTTAAGTCGATTCGATAACAAATGACGAAAACGGACGGATTTCTCAGGTTTTTACTACATATGAACACTTTTCACATTCTCCCGTGCTACTCGGCTGCTAGTCCTCCTTTCATGCAGAATCTTAAGGTCCTAGCTCATGTCCAAGGCACCAAAGCTAGCTAAATAGTCAATAATCGATACCTAAAACTTGAATTGTACTACTTCTTACTGGCTATTACATCAACTTAGAAGCTTCATCTGTGTTCTACTATGGTGATTTTAGTGTCTCCGCATACCGCAGCACGCGACATAGCTTTGTAGACGATAAGTACAACCATTTCAGAGAGAAGATCGGCCAATGTGACGATCTGGCTTTAAGTCGATTCGATAACAAATGACGAAAACGGACGGATTTCTCAGGTTTTTTACTACATATGAACACTTTTCACATACTCCCGTGCAACGCGGCCGCTAGTCCTCGTTTCATGCAGAATCATAAGGTCCTAGCTCATGTCCAAGTCACCAAAGCCAGCTAAAAAGTCAATAATCGATACCTAAATCTTGAATTGGACTACTTCTTACTGGCTATTACATCAACTTAGAAGCATCATTTGTGTTCTACTATGGCGCTTTTAGTGTCTCCGCATATCGCAACACGCGACATAGCTTTGTAGACGATAAGTACAACCGTTTCAGAGAGAAGAGCGGCCAATGTGACGATCTGGCTTTAAGTCGATTCGATAACAAATGACGAAAACGGACCGATTTCTCAGGGTTTTACGACATATGAACACTTTTCACATTCTCCCGTGCAACTCGGATGCTAGTCCTCCTTTCATGCAGAATCTTAAGGTACTAGCTCATGTGCAAGGCACCAAAGCCAGCTAAAAAGTCAATAATCGATACCTAAAACTTGAATTCTACTACTTCTTACTCGCTATTACAACAACTTAGAAGCTTCATCTGTGTTCTACTGTGGTGCTATTAGTGTCTCCTCATACCGCAGCACGCGACATAGCTTTGAGACGATAAGTACAACCGTTTCAGAGAGAAGAGCGGCCAATGATACGATCTGGCTTTAAGTCGATTCGATAACAAATGACGAAAACGGACGGATGTCTCAGGTTTTTAATAAATATGAACACTTTTCACATTCTCCCGTGCAACTGGGCTGCTAGTCCTCCTTACATGCAGAATCTTAAAGTCCTAGCTCATGTCCAAGGCACCAAAGCCAGCTAAAAAGTCAATAATCGATACCTAAATCTTGAATTTGACTACTTCTTTCTGGCTATTACATCAACTTAGAAGCTTCATCTGTGTACTACTATGGTGATTTTTGTGTCTCCGCATACCGCAGCACGTGACATAGCTTTGCAGACGATAAGTACAAGCGTTTCAGAGAGAAGAGCGGCCAATGTGAGATCTGGCTTTAAGTCGATTCGATAACAAATGACGAAAACGGACCGATTTCTCAGGTTTTTACTACATATGAACACTTTTCACATTCTCCCTTGCAACTCGGCTGCTAGTCCTCCTTTCGTGCAGAATCTTAAGGTCCTAGCTCATGTCCAAGGCACCAAAGCCAGCTAAAAGGTCAATAATCAATACCTAAAACTAGAATTGTACTACTTCTTACTGGCTATTACATCAACTTAGAAGCTTCATCTGTGTTCTACTACGGTGCTTTCAGTTTCTCCGCATACCGCAGCACGCGACATAGTTTTGCAGACGATAAGTACAACCGTTTCAGAGAGAAGAGCGGCCAATGTGACGATCTGGCTTTAAGTCGATTCGATAACAAATGACGAAAATGGACGGATTTCTCAGGTTTTTACTACATATGAACACTTTTCACATACTCCCGTGCAACGCGGCCGCTAGTCCTCGTTTCATGCAGAATCATAAGGTCCTAGCTCATGTCCAAGGCACCAAAGCCAGCTAAAAAGTCAATAATCGATACCTAAATCTTGAATTGGACTACTTCTTACTGGCTATTACATCAACTTAGAAGCATCATTTGTGTTCTACTATGGTGCTTTTAGTGTCTCCGCATATCGCAACACGCGACATAGCTTTGTAGACGATAAGTACAACCGTTTCAGAGAGAAGAGCGGCCAATGTGACGATCTGGCTTTAAGTCGATTCGATAACAAATGACGAAAACGGACCGATTTCTCAGGGTTTTACTACATATGAACAGTTTTCACATTCGCCCTTGCAACAAGGCTGCTAGTCCTCCTTTCATGCAGAATCTTAAGGTCCTAGCTCATGTCCAAGGCACCAAAGCCAGCTAAAAAGTCAATAATCAATACCTAAAACTTGCATTGTACTACTTCTTCCTGGCTATTACATCAACGTAGAAGTTTCATCTGTGTTCTACTACGGTGCTTTTAGTTTCTCCGCATACCGCAGCACGCGACATAGTTTTGCAGAGGATAAGTACAACCGTTTCAGAGAGAAGAGCGGCCAATGTGACGATCTGGCTTTAAGTCGATTCGATAACAAATGACGAAAACGGACGGATTTCTCAGGTTTTTACTACATATGAACACTTTTCACATTCTCCCGTGCAACTCGGCTGCTAGTCCTCCTTCATGCAAAATCTTAAGTTCCTAGCTCGTGTCCAAGGCACCAAATAAGGGTAAAAAGTCAATAAATGATACTTAAAACTTTAATTGTACTACTTCTTACTGGCTACTACATCAACTTAGAAGCTTCATCTGTGTTCTACTATGGTGCTTTTAGTGTCTCCGCATATAGCAGCATTTGACATAGCTTTGTAGAGGATAAGTACAACCGTTTCAGAGAGAAGAGCGGCCAATGTGACGAGATTGCTTTAAGTAGATTCGATAACAAATGACGAAAACGGACGGATTTCTCAGGTTTTTACTACATATGAACACTTTTCACATTCTCCCGTGCAACTCGGCTGCTAGTCCTCCTTTCATGCAGAATGTTAAGGTCCTAGCTCATGTCCAAGGCACCAAAGCCAGCTAAAAAGTCAATAATCGATACCTAAAACTTGAATTGTACTACTTCTTCCTGGCTATTACGTCAACTTAGAAGCTTCATCTGTGTTCTACTATGGTGCGTTTAGTGTCTCCGCATACCGCAGCTTGCGACATAGCTTTGCAGACGATAAGTACAAGCGTTTCAGAGAGAAGAGCGGCCAATGTGACGATCTGGCTTTAAGTCGATTCGAAAACAAATGACGAAAACGGACGAATTTCTCAGGTTTTTAATACATATGAACACTTTTCACATTCTCCCGTGCAACTCGGCTGCTAGTCCTCCTTTCATGCAGAATCTTAAGGTCCTAGCTCATGTCGAAGGCACCAAAGCTAGCTAAAAAGTCAATAATCGATATGTAAAACTTGAATTGTACTACTTCTTCCTGGCTATTACATCAACTTAGAAGCTTCATCTGTGTTCTACTATGGTGCTTTTAGTTTCTCCGCATTACCGCAGCACGCGACATAGTTTTACGGACGATAAGTACAACCGTTTCAGAGAGAAGAGCGGCCAATGTGACGATCTGGCTTTAAGTCGATTCGATAACAAATGACGAAAATGGACGGTTATCTCAGGTTTTTACTACATATGAACACTTTTCACATTCTCCCGTGCAACTCGGCTGCTAGTCCTCCTTTCATGCAGAATCTTAAGGTCCTAGCTCATGTCCAAGGCACCAAAGCCAGTTAACAAGTCAATAATCGATACCTAAAACTTGAATTGGACTACTTCTTACTGGCTATTACATCAACTTAGATGCTTCATCTGTGTTCTACTATGGTGATTTTAGTGTCTCCGCATACCGCAGCACGCGACATAGCTTTGCAGACGATAAGTACAAGCGTTTCAGAGAGAAGAGCGGCCACTGTGACGATCTGGCTTTAAGTCGATTCGATAACAAATGATGAAAACGGACGGATTTCTCAGGTTTTTACTACATATGAACACTTTTCACATTCTCCCGTGCAACTCGGATGCTAGTCCTCCTTCATGCAAAATCTTAAGTTCCTAGCTCGTGTCCAAGGCACCAAAGAAGGGTAAAAAGTCAATAAATGATACCTAAAACTTTAATTGTACTACCTCTTACTGGCTATTACATCAACCTAGAAGCTTCATCTGTGTTCTACTATGGTGCTTTTGGTGTCTCCGCATATAGCAGCATTTGACATAGCTTTGTAGAGGATAAGTACAACCGTTTCAGAGAGAAGAGCGGCCAATATGTCGAGATTGCTTTAAGTAGATTCGATAACAAATGACGAAAACGGACGGATTTCTCAGGTTTTTACTACATATGAACACTTTTCACATTCTCCCGTGCAACTCGGCTGCTAGTCCTCCTTTCATGCTGAATCATAAGGTCCTAGCTCATGTCCATGGCACCAAAGCTAGCTAAAAAGTTAATAATCGATACCTAAGACTTGAATTGTACTACTTCTTTCTGGCTATTACATCAACTTAGAAGCTTCATCGGTGTTCTACTATGGTGCTTTTAGTGTCTCCGCATACCGCAGCACGCGACATAGCTTTGCAATCGATAAGTACAACCGTTTCAGAGAGAAGAGCGGCCAATGTGACGATCTGGCTTTAAGTCGATTCGATAACAAATTACGAAAACGGACGGATGTCTCAGGTTTTTACTACATATGAACACTTTTCACATTCTCCCGTGCAACTCGGTTGCTAGTCCTCCTTTCATGCAGAATGTTAAGGTCCTAGCTCATGTCCAAGGCACCAAAGCCAGCTAAAAAGTCAATAATCGATACCTAACACTTGAATTGTACTACTTCTTCCTGGCTATTACGTCAACTTAGAAGCTTCATCTGTGTTCTACTATGGTGCGTTTAGTGTCTCCGCATACCGCAGCTTGCGACATAGCTTTGCAGACGATAAGTACAAGCGTTTCAGAGAGAACAGCGGCCAATGTGACGATCTGGCTTTAAGTCAATTCGAAAACAAATGACGAAAACGGACGAATTTCTCAGGTTTTTACTACATATGAACACTTTTCACATTCTCCCGTGCAACTCGGCTGCTAGTCCGCCTTTCATGCAGAATCTTAAGGTCCTAGCTCATGTCCAAGGCACCAAAGCTAGCTAAAAAGTCAATAATCGATATGTAAAACTTGAATTGTACTACTTCTTACTGGCTATTACATCAACTTAGAAGCTTCATCTGTGTTCTACTATGGTGATTTTAGTGTCTCCGCATACCGCAGCACGCGACATAGCTTTGTAGACGATAAGTACAACCGTTTCAGAGAGAAGAGCGACCAATGTGACGATCTGGCTTAAAGTCGATTCGATAACAAATGACGAAAACGGACGGATTTCTCAGGTTTTTACTACATATGAACACTTTTCACATTCTCCCGTGCAACTCGGATGCTAGTCCTCCTTTCATGCAGAATCTTAAGGTCCTAGCTCATGTACAAGGCACCAAAGCCAGCTAAAAAATCAATAATCGATACCTAAAACTTGAATTGTACTACTTCTTACTGGCTATTACATCAACGTAGAAGCTTCATCTGTGTTCTACTATGGTGCTTTTAGTGCCTCCGCATACCGCAGCACGCGACATAGCTTTGCAGACGATAAGTACAAGCGTTTCAGAGAGAAGAGCGGCCAATGTGACGATCTGGCTTTAAGTCGATTCGATAACAAATGGCGAAAACGGACGAATTTCTTAGGTTTTTACTACATATGAACACTTTTCACATTCTCCCGTGCAACTCGGCTGCTAGTCCTCCTTTCATGCAGAATCTTAAGGTCCTAGCCCATGTCCAAGGCACCAAAGCCAGCTAAAAAGTCAATAATCAATACCTAAAACTTGAATTGTACTACTTCTTACTGGCTATTACATCAACTTAGAAGCTTCATCTGTGTTCTACTACGGTGCTTTTAGTTTCTCCGCATACCGCAGCACGCGACATAGTTTTACAGACGATAAGTACAACCGTTTCAGAGAGAAGAGCGGCCAATCTGACGATCTGGCTTGAAGTCGATTCGATAACAAATGACGAAAATGGACGGTTATCTCAGGTTTTTACTACATATGAACACTTTTCACATTCTCCCGTGCAACTCGGCTGCTAGTCCTCCTTTCATGCAGAATCTTAAGGTCCTAGCTCATGTCCAAGGCACAAAAGCCAGCTAAAAATTCAATAATCGATACCTAAAACTTGAATTGTACTACTTCTTACTGGCTATTACATCAACTTAGAAGCTTCATCTGTGTTCTACTATGGTGCTTTTAGTGCCTCCGCATACCGCAGCACGCGACATAGCTTTGCAGACGATAAGTACAAGCGTTTCAGAGAGAAGAGCGGCCAATGTGACGATCTGGCTTTAAGTCGATTCGATAACAAATGACGAAAACGGACGGATGTCTCAGGTTTTTACTACATATGAACACTTTTCACATTCTCCCATGCAACTCGGCTGCTTTTCCTCCTTTTATGCAGAATCTTAAAGTCCTAGCTCATGTCCAAGGTACCAAAGCCAGCTAAGAAGTCAATAATCAATACCTAAAACTTGAATTGTACTACTTCTTCCTGGCTATTACATCAACTTAGAAGCTTCATCTGTGTTCTACTACGGTGCTTTTAGTTTCTCCGCATACCGCAGCACGCGACATAGTTTTACAGACGATAAGTACAACCGTTTCAGAGAGAAGAGCGGCCAATGTGACGATCTGGCTTTAAGTCGATTCGATAACAAATGACGAAAATGGACGGTTATCTCAGGTTTTTACTACATATGAAAACTTTTCACATTCTCCCGTGCAACTCGGCTGCTAGTCGTCCTTTCATGCAGAATCTTAAGGTCCTAGCTCATGTCCAAGGCACAAAAGCCAGCTAAAAATTCAATAATCGATACCTAAAACTTGAATTGTACTACTTCTTACTGGCTATTACATCAACTTAGAAGCTTCATCTGTGTTCTACTATGGTGCTTTTAGTGTCTCCGCATACCACAGCACGCGACATAGCTTTGCAATCGATAAGTACAACCGTTTCAGAGAGAAGAGCGGCTAATTTGACGATCTGGCTTTAAGTCGATTCGATAACAAATGACGAAAACGGACGGATTTCTCGGGTTTTTACTACATATGAACACTTTTCACATTCTCCCATGAATATCGGCTGCTAGTCCTCCTTTCATACAGAATGTTAAGGTCCTAGTTTTTGTCCAAGGCACCAAAGCCAGCTAAAAAGTCAATAACCGATAACTAAAACTTGAATTGTACTACTTCTTCCTGGCTATTACGTCAACTTAGAAGCTTCATCTGTGTTCTACTATGGTGCTTTTAGTGTCTCCGCATACCGCAGCACGCGACATAGCTTTGCAGACGATAAGTACAACCGTTTCAGAGAGAAGAGCGGCCAATGTGACGATCTGGCTTTAAGTCGATTCGATAACAAATGACGAAAACGGTCGGATTTCTAAGGTTTTTACTACATATGAACACTTTTCACATTCTCCCGTGCAACTCGGCTGCTAGTCCTCCTTTCATGCAGAATCTTAAGGTCCTAGCTCATGTCCAAGGCAACAAAGCTAGCTAAAAAGTGAATAATCGATACCTAAAACTTTAATTGTACTACTTCTTACTGGCTATTACATCAACTTAGAAGCTTCATCTGTGTTCTACTATGGTGCTTTTAGTGTCTCCACATACCGCAGCACGCGACATGGCTTTGCAGACGATAGGTACAACCGTTTCAGAGAGAAGAGCGGCCAATGTGACGATCTGGCTTTAAGTCGATTCGATAACAAATGACGAAAAAGGACGGATTTCTAAGGTTTTTACTACATAAGAACACTTTTCACATTTTCCCGTGCAACTCGGCTGCTAGTCCTCCTTTCATGCAGAATGTTAAGGTCCTAGCTCATGTCCAAGGCACCAAAGCCAGCTAAAAAGTCAATAATCGATACCTAAAACTTGAATTGTACTACTTCTTACTGGCTATTACATCATCTTAGAAGCTTCATCTGTGTTCTACTATGGTGCTTTTAGTGTCTCCGCATACCGCAGCACGCGACATAGCTTTGCAGTCGATAAGTACAACCGTTTCAGAGAGAAGAGCGGCCAATGCGACGAGATTGCTTTAAGTGGATTCGATAACAAATGACGAAAACGGACAGATTTCTAGGTTTTTACTACATATGAACACTTTTCACATACTCCCGTGCAACGCGACCTCTAGTCCTCGTTTCATGCAGAATCATAAGGTCCTAGCTCATGTCCAAGGCACCAAAGCCAGCTAAAAAGTCAATAATCGATACCTAAATCTTGAATTGGACTACTTCTTACTGGCTATTACATCAACTTAGAAGCATCATTTGTGTTCTACTATGGTGCTTTTAGTGTCTCCGCATATCGCAACACGCGACATAGCTTTGTAGACGATAAGTACAACCGTTTCAGAGAGAAGAGCGGCCAATGTGACGATCTGGCTTTAAGTCGATTCGATAACAAATGACGAAAACGGACCGATTTCTCAGGGTTTTACTACATATGAACACTTTTCACATTCGCCCTTGCAACTAGGCTGCTAGTCCTCCTTCCATGCAGAATCTTAAGGTCCTAGCTCATGTCCAAGGCACCAAAGCCAGCTAAACAGTCAAAAATCAATACCTAAAACTTGCATTGTACTACTTCTTCCTGGCTATTACATCAACGTAGAAGTTTCATCTGTGTTCTACTACGGTGCTTTTAGTTTCTCCGCATACCGCAGCACGCGACATAGTTTTGCAGACGATAAGTACAACCGTTTCAGAGAGAAGAGCGGCCAATGTGACGATCTGGCTTTAAGTCGATTCGATAACAAATGACGAAAACGGACGGATTTCTCAGGTTTTTACTACATATGAACACTTTTCACATTCTCCCGTGCAACTCGGCTGCTAGTCCTCCTTCATGCAAAATCTTAAGTTCCTAGCTCGTGTCCAAGGCACCAAAGAAGGGTAAAAAGTCAATAAATGATACCTAAAACTTTAATTGTACTACTTCTTACTGGCTATTACATCAACTTAGAAGCTTCATCTGTGTTCTACTATGGTGCTTTTGGTGTCTCCGCATATAGCAGCATTTGACATAGCTTTGTAGAGGATAAGTACAACCGTTTCAGAGAGAAGAGCGGCCAATGTGTCGAGATTGCTTTAAGTAGATTCGATAACAAATGACGAAAACGGACGGATTTCTCAGGTTTTTACTACATATGAACACTTTTCACATTCTCCCGTGCAACTCGGCTGCTAGTCCTCCTTTCATGCTGAATCATAAGGTCCTAGCTCATGTCCAAGGCACCAAAGCTAGCTAAAAAGTCAATAATCGATACCTAAGACTTGAATTGTACTACTTCTTTCTGGCTATTACATCAACTTAGAAGCTTCATCGGTGTTCTACTATGGTGCTTTTAGTGTCTCCGCATACCGCAGCACGCGACATAGCTTTGCAATCGATAAGTACAACCGTTTCAGAGAGAAGAGCGGCCAATGTGACGATCTGGCTTTAAGTCGATTCGATAACAAATTACGAAAACGGACTGATGTCTCAGGTTTTTACTACATATGAACACTTTTCACATTCTCCCGTGCAACTCGGTTGCTAGTCCTCCTTTCATGCAGAATGTTAAGGTCCTAGCTCATGTCCAAGGCACCAAAGCCAGCTAAAAAGTCAATAATCGATACCTAACACTTGAATTGTACTACTTCTTCCTGGCTATTACGTCAACTTAGAAGCTTCATCTGTGTTCTACTATGGTGCGTTTAGTGTCTCCGCATACCGCAGCTTGCGACATAGCTTTGCAGACGATAAGTACAAGCGTTTCAGAGAGAAGAGCGGCCAATGTGACGATCTGGCTTTAAGTCAATTCGAAAACAAATGACGAAAACGGACGAATTTCTCAGGTTTTTACTACATATGAACACTTTTCACATTCTCCCGTGCAACTCGGCTGCTAGTCCGCCTTTCATGCAGAATCTTAAGGTCCTAGCTCATGTCCAAGGCACCAAAGGTAGCTAAAAAGTCAATAATCGATATGTAAAACTTGAATTGTACTACTTCTTACTGGCTATTACATCAACTTAGAAGCTTCATCTGTGTTCTACTATGGTGATTTTAGTGTCTCCGCATACCGCAGCACGCGACATAGCTTTGTAGACGATAAGTACAACCGTTTCAGAGAGAAGAGCGACCAATGTGACGATCTGGCTTAAAGTCGATTCGATAACAAATGACGAAAACGGACGGATTTCTCAGGTTTTTACTACATATGAACACTTTTCACATTCTCCCGTGCAACTCGGATGCTAGTCCTCCTTTCATGCAGAATCTTAAGGTCCTAGCTCATGTACAAGGCACCAAAGCCAGCTAAAAAATCAATAATCGATACCTAAAACTTGAATTGTACTACTTCTTACTGGCTATTACATCAACGTAGAAGCTTCATCTGTGTTCTACTATGGTGCTTTTAGTGCCTCCGCATACCGCAGCATGCGACATAGCTTTGCAGACGATAAGTACAAGCGTTTCAGAGAGAAGAGCGGCCAATGTGACGATCTGGCTTTAAGTCGATTCGATAACAAATGACGAAAACGGACGAATTTCTTAGGTTTTTACTACATATGAACACTTTTCACATTCTCCCGTGCAACTCGGCTGCTAGTCCTCCTTTCATGCAGAATCTTAAGGTCCTAGCCCATGTCCAAGGCACCAAAGCCAGCTAAAAAGTCAATAATCAATACCTAAAACTTGAATTGTACTACTTCTTACTGGCTATTACATCAACTTAGAAGCTTCATCTGTGTTCTACTACGGTGCTTTTAGTTTCTCCGCATACCGCAGCACGCGACATAGTTTTACAGACGATAAGTACAACCGTTTCAGAGAGAAGAGCGGCCAATCTGACGATCTGGCTTTAAGTCGATTCGATAACAAATGACGAAAATGGACGGTTATCTCAGGTTTTTACTACATATGAACACTTTTCACATTCTCCCGTGCAACTCGGCTGCTAGTCCTCCTTTCATGCAGAATCTTAAGGTCCTAGCTCATGTCCAAGGCACAAAAGCCAGCTAAAAATTCAATAATCGATACCTAAAACTTGAATTGTACTACTTCTTACTGGCTATTACATCAACTTAGAAGCTTCATCTGTGTTCTACTATGGTGCTTTTAGTGGATCCGCATACCGCAGCACGCGACATAGCTTTGCAGACGATAAGTACAAGCGTTTCAGAGAGAAGAGCGGCCAATGTGACGATCTGGCTTTAAGTCGATTCGATAACAAATGACGAAAACGGACGGATGTCTCAGGTTTTTACTACATATGAACACTTTTCACATTCTCCCATGCAACTCGGCTGCTAGTCCTCCTTTTATGCAGAATCTTAAAGTCCTAGCTCATGTCCAAGGTACCAAAGCCAGCTAAGAAGTCAATAATCAATACCTAAAACTTGAATTGTACTACTTCTTCCTGGCTATTACATCAACTTAGAAGCTTCATCTGTGTTCTACTACGGTGCTTTTAGTTTCTCCGCATACCGCAGCACGTGACATAGTTTTACAGACGATAAGTACAACCGTTTCAGAGAGAAGAGCGGCCAATGCGACGAGATTGCTTTAAGTGGATTCGATAACAAATGACGAAAACGGACGGATTTCTCGGGTTTTTACTACATATGAACACTTTTCACATTCTCCCATGAATATCGGCTGCTAGTCCTCCTTTCATACAGAATGTTAAGGTCCTAGTTTTTGTCCAAGGCACCAAAGCCAGCTAAAAAGTCAATAACCGATAACTAAAACTTGAATTGTACTACTTCTTCCTGGCTATTACGTCAACTTAGAAGCTTCATCTGTGTTCTACTATGGTGCTTTTAGTGTCTCCGCATACCGCAGCACGCGACATAGCTTTGCAGACGATAAGTACAACCGTTTCAGAGAGAAGAGCGGCCAATGTGACGATCTGGCTTTAAGTCGATTCGATAACAAATGACGAAAACGGTCGGATTTCTAAGGTTTTTACTACATATGAACACTTTTCACATTCTCCCGCGCATCGCGGCTGCTAGTCCTCCTTTCATGCAGAATCTTAAGGTCCTAGCTCATGTCCAAGGCACCAAAGCCAGCTAAAAAGTCAATAATCGATACCTAAAACTTGAATTGTACTACTTCTTACTGGCTATTACATCATCTTAGAAGCTTCATCTGTGTTCTACTATGGTGCTTTTAGTGTCTCCGCATACCGCAGCACGCGACATAGCTTTGCAGTCGATAAGTACAACCGTTTCAGAGAGAAGAGCGGCCAATGCGACGAGATTGCTTTAAGTGGATTCGATAACAAATGACGAAAACGGACAGATTTCTAGGTTTTTACTACATATGAACACTTTTCACATACTCCCGTGCAACGCGGCCTCTAGTCCTCGTTTCATGCAGAATCATAAGGTCCTAGCTCATGTCCAAGGCACCAAAGCCAGCTAAAAAGTCAATAATCGATACCTAAATCTTGAATTGGACTACTTCTTACTGGCTATTACATCAACTTAGAAGCATCATTTGTGTTCTACTATGGTGCTTTTAGTGTCTCCGCATATCGCAACACGCGACATAGCTTTGTAGACGATAAGTACAACCGTTTCAGAGAGAAGAGCGGCCAATGTTACGATCTGGCTTTAAGTCGATTCGATAACAAATGACGAAAACGGACCGATTTCTCAGGGTTTTACTACATATGAACACTTTTCACATTCGCCCTTGCAACTAGGCTGCTAGTCCTCCTTCCATGCAGAATCTTAAGGTCCTAGCTCATGTCCAAGGCACCAAAGCCAGCTAAAAAGTCAATAATCAATACCTAAAACTTGCATTGTACTACTTCTTCCTGGCTATTACATCAACGTAGAAGTTTCATCTGTGTTCTACTACGGTGCTTTTAGTTTCTCCGCATACCGCAGCACGCTACATAGTTTTGCAGACGATAAGTACAACCGTTTCAGAGAGAAGAGCGGCCAATGTGACGATCTGGCTTTAAGTCGATTCGATAACAAATGACGAAAACGGACGGATTTCTCAGGTTTTTACTACATATGAACACATTTCACATTCTCCCGTGCAACTCGGCTGCTAGTCCTCCTTCATGCAAAATCTTAAGTTCCTAGCTCGTGTCCAAGGCACCAAAGAAGGGTAAAAAGTCAATAAATGATACCTAAAACTTTAATTGTACTACTTCTTACTGGCTATTACATCAACTTAGAAGCTTCATCTGTGTTCTACTATGGTGCTTTTAGTGTCTCCGCATATAGCAGCATTTGACATAGCTTTGTAGAGGATAAGTACAACCGTTTCAGAGAGAAGAGCGGCCAATGTGACGAGATTGCTTTAAGTAGATTCGATAACAAATGACGAAAACGGACGGATTTCTCAGGTTTTTACTACATATGAACACTTTTCACATTCTCCCGTGCAACTCGGCTGCTAGTCCTCCTTTCATGCTGAATCATAAGGTCCTAGCTCATGTCCGACGCACCAAAGCTAGCTAAAAAGTCAATAATCGATATGTAAAACTTGAATTGTACTACTTCTTACTGGCTATTACATCAACTTAGAAGCTTCATCTGTGTTCTACTATGGTGATTTTAGTGTCTCCGCATACAGCAGCACGCGACATAGCTTTGTAGACGATAAGTACAACCGTTTCAGAGAGAAGAGCGACCAATGTGACGATCTGGCTTTAAGTCGATTCGATAACAAATGACGAAAACGGACGGATTTCTCAGGTTTTTACTACATATGAACACTTTTCACATTCTCCCGTGCAACTCGGATGCTATTCCTCCTTTCATGCAGAATCTTAAGGTCCTAGCTCATGTCCAAGGCACCAAAGCCAGCTAAAAAGTCAATAATCGATAACTAAAACTTGAATTGTACTACTTCTCACTGGCTATTACATCAACGTAGAAGCTTCATCTGTGTTCTACTTTGGTGCTTTTAGTGCCTCCGCATACCGCAGCACGCGACATAGCTTTGCAGACGATAAGTACAAGCGTTTCAGAGAGAAGAGCGGCCAATGTGACGATCTGGCTTTAAGTCGATTCGATAACAAATGACGAAAACGGACGAATTTCTTAGGTTTTTACTACATATGAACACTTTTCACTTTCTCCCGTGCAACTCGGCTGCTAGTCCTCCTTTCATGCAGAATCTTAAGGTCCTAGCTCATGTCCAAGGCACCAAAGCCAGCTAAAAAGTCAATAATCAATAACTAAAACTTGAATTGTACTACTTCTTACTGGCTATTACATCAACTTAGAAGCTTCATCTGTGTTCTACCATGCTGCTTGTAGTGTCTCAGCATACCGCAGCATGGCGACATAGCTTTGTAGACGATAAGTACAACCGTTTCAGAGAGAAGAGCGACCAATGTGACGATCTGGCTTTAAGTCGATTCGATAACAAATAACGAAAACTGTCGGATTTCTAAGGTTTTTACTACATATGAACACTTTTCACATTCTCCCGTGCAACTCGGCTGCTAGTCCTCCTTTCATGCAGAATCTTAAGGTCCTAGCTCATGTCCAAGGCACAAAAGCCAGCTAAAAAGTCAATAATCGATACCTAAAACTTGAATTGTACTACTTCTTACTGGCTATTACATCAACTTAGAAGCTTCATCTGTGTTCTACTACGGTGCTTTTAGTTTCTCCGCATACCGCAGCACGCGACATAGTTTTACAGACGATAAGTACAACCGTTTCAGAGAGAAGAGCGGCCAATGTGACGATCTGGCTTTAAGTCGATTCGATAACAAATGACGAAAACTGTCGGATTTCTAAGGTTTTTACAACATATGAATGCTTTTCACATTCTCCCGTGCAACTCGGCTGCTAGTCCTCCTTTCATGCAGAATCTTAAGGTCCTAGCTCATGTCCAAGGCACAAAAGCCAGCTAAAAAGTCAATAATCGATACCTAAAACTTGAATTGTACTACATCTTACTGGCTATTACATCAACTTAGAAGCTTCATCTGTGTTCTACTATGGTGATTTTAGTGTCTCCGCATACAGCAGCACGCGACATATCTTTGTAGACGATAAGTACAACCGTTTCAGAGAGAAGAGCGACCAATGTGACGATCTGGCTTTAAGTCGATTCGATAACAAATGACGAAAACGGACGGATTTCTCAGGTTTTTACTACATATGAACACTTTTCACATTCTCCCGTGCAACTCGGATGCTAGTCCTCCTTTCATGCAGAATCTTAAGGTCCTAGCTCATGTCCAAGGCACCAAAGCCAGCTAAAAAGTCAATAATCGATACCTAAAACTTGAATTGTACTACTTCTTACTGGCTATTACATCAACGTAGAAGCTTCATCTGTGTTGTACTATGATGCTTTTAGTGCCTCCGTATACCGCAGCACGCGACATAGCTTTGCAGACGATAAGTACAAGCGTTTCAGAGAGAAGAGCGACCAATGTGACGATCTGGCTTTAAGTCGATTCGATAACAAATGACGAAAACGGACGGATTTCTCAGGTTTTTACTACATATGAACACTTTTCACATTCTCCCGTGCAACTCGGATGCTATTCCTCCTTTCATGCAGAATCTTAAGGTCCTAGCTCATGTCCAAGGCACCAAAGCCAGCTAAAAAGTCAATAATCGATAACTAAAACTTGAATTGTACTACTTCTCACTGGCTATTACATCAACGTAGAAGCTTCATCTGTGTTCTACTTTGGTGCTTTTAGTGCCTCCGCATACCGCAGCACGCGACATAGCTTTGCAGACGATAAGTACAAGCGTTTCAGAGAGAAGAGCGGCCAATGTGACGATCTGGCTTTAAGTCGATTCGATAACAAATGACGAAAACGGACGAATTTCTTAGGTTTTTACTACATATGAACACTTTTCACATTCTCCCGTGCAACTCGGCTGCTAGTCCTCCTTTCATGCAGAATCTTAAGGTCCTAGCTCATGTCCAAGGCACCAAAGCCAGCTAAAAAGTCAATAATCAATAACTAAAACTTGAATTGTACTACTTCTTACTGGCTATTACATCAACTTAGAAGCTTCATCTGTGTTCTACCATGCTGCTTGTAGTGTCTCAGCATACAGCAGCACGCGACATAGTTTTACAGACGATAAGTACAACCGTTTCAGAGAGAAGAGCGGCCAATGTGACGATCTGGCTTTAAGTCGATTCGATAACAAATGACGAAAACTGTCGGATTTCTAAGGTTTTTACAACATATGAATGCTTTTCACATTCTCCCGTGCAACTCGGCTGCTAGTCCTCCTTTCATGCAGAATCTTAAGGTCCTAGCTCATGTCCAAGGCACAAAAGCCAGCTAAAAAGTCAATAATCGATACCTAAAACTTGAATTGTACTACATCTTACTGGCTATTACATCAACTTAGAAGCTTCATCTGTGTTCTACTATGGTGATTTTAGTGTCTCCGCATACAGCAGCACGCGACATAGCTTTGTAGACGATAAGTACAACCGTTTCAGAGAGAAGAGCGACCAATGTGACGATGTGGCTTTAAGTCGATTCGATAACAAATGACGAAAACGGACGGATTTCTCAGGTTTTTACTACATATGAACACTTTTCACATTCTCCCGTGCAACTCGGATGCTAGTCCTCCTTTCATGCAGAATCTTAAGGTCCTAGCTCATGTCCAAGGCACCAAAGCCAGCTAAAAACTCAATAATCGATACCTAAAACTTGAATTGTACTACTTCTTACTGGCTATTACATCAACGTAGAAGCTTCATCTGTGTTGTACTATGATGCTTTTAGTGCCTCCGTATACCGCAGCACGCGACATAGCTTTGCAGACGATAAGTACAAGCGTTTCAGAGAGAAGAGCGACCAATGTGACGATCTGGCTTTAAGTCGATTCGATAACAAATGACGAAAACGGACGAATTTCTTAGGTTTTTACTACATATGAACACTTTTCACATTCTCCCGTGCAACTCTTTAGCTAGTCCTCCTTTCATGCAGAATCTTAAGGTCCTAGCTCATGTCCAAGGCACCAAAGCCAGCTAAAAAGTCAATAATCAATAACAAAAACTTAAATTGTACTACTTCTTACTGGCTATTACATCAATGTAGAAGCTTCATCTGTGTTCTACTATGCTGCTTGTAGTGTCTCAGCATACCGCAGCATGGCGACATAGCTTTGTAGACGATAAGTACAACCGTTTCAGAGAGAAGAGCGACCAATGTGACGATCTGGCTTTAAGTCGATTCGATAACAAATGACGAAAACGGACGGATGTCTAAGGTTTTTACTACATATGAACACTTTTCACATTCTCCCGTGCAACTCGGCTGCTAGTCCTCCTTTCATGCAGAATCTGAAGGTCCTAGCTCATGTCCAAGGCACAAAAGCCAGCTAAAAAGTCAATAATCGATACCTAAAACTTGAATTGTACTACTTCTTACTGGCTATTACATCAACTTAGAAGCTTCATCTGTGTTCTACTATGGTGCTTTTAGTGTCTCCGCATACCGCAGCACGCGACATAGCTTTGCAATCGATAAGTACAACCGTTTCAGAGGGAAGAGCGGCTAATTTGACGATCTGGCTTTAAGTCGATTCGATAACAAATGACGAAAACGGACGGGTTTCTCGGGTTTTTACTACATATGAACACTTTTCACATTCTCCCGTGCAACTCGGCTGCTAGTCCTCCTTTCATACAGAATGTTAAGGTCGGAGTTTTTGTCCAAGGCACCAAAGCCAGCTAAGAAGTCAATAATCAATACCTAAAACTTGAATTGTACTACTTCTTCCTGGCTATTACATCAACTTAGAAGCTTCATCTGTGTTCTACTACGGTGCTTTTAGTTTCTCCGCATACCGCAGCACGCGACATAGTTTTACAGACGATAAGTACAACCGTTTCAGAGAGAAGAGCGGCCAATGTGACGATCTGGGTTTAAGTCGATTCGATAACAAATGACGAAAATGGACGGATTTCTCAGGTTTTTACTACATTTGAACACTTTTCACATTCTCCACTGCAATTCGGCTGCTAGTCCTCCTTTCATGCAGAATATTAAGGTCCTAGCTCATGTCCAAGGCACCAAAGCCAGCTAAAAATTCAATATTCAATACCTAAAACTTGAATTGTACTACTTCTTACTGGCTATTACATCAACTTAGAAGCTTGATCTGTGTTCTACTATGGTGCCTTTATTGTCTCAGCATACCGCAGCACGCGACATAGCTTTGCAGACGATAAGTACAACCGTTTCAGAGAGAAGAGCGGCCAATGTGACGATCTGGCTTTAAGTCGATTCGATAACAAATGACGAAAACGGACGGATTTCACAGGTTTTTACTACATATGAACACTTTTCACATTATCCCATGCAACTCGGCTGCTAGTCCTCCTTTAATGCAGATTGTTAAGGTCCTAGTTCATGTCCAAGGCACCAAAGCCAGCTAAAAAGTCAATAATCGATACCTAAAACTTGAATTGGATTACTTCTTACTGGCTATTACATCAACTTAGATGCTTCATCTGTCTTCTACTATGGTGATTTTAGTGTCTCCGCATACCGCAGCACGCGACATAGCTTTGCAGACGATAAGTACAAGCGTTTCAGAGAGAAGAGCGGCCAATGTGACGATCTGGCTTTAAGTCGATTCGATAACAAATGACGAAACTGGACGGATATCTCAGGTTTTTACTACATATGAACACTTTTCACATTCTCCCGTGCAACTCGGCTGCTAGTCCTCCTTCATGCAAAATCTTAAGTTCCTAGATCGTGTCCAAGGCACCAAAGAAGGGTAAAAAGTCAATAACCGATACCTAAAACTTGAATTGTACTACTTCTTATTGGCTATTACATGAACTTAGAAGCTTCATCTGTGTTCTACTATAGTGCTTTTAGTGTCTCCGCATACCGCAGCACGCGACATAGCTTTGCAATCGATAAGTACAACCGTTTCAGAGAGAAGAGCGGCTAATGTGACGATCTGGCTTTAAGTCGATTCGGTAACAAATGACGAAAACGGACGGATTTCTCGGGTTTTTACTACATATTAACACTTTTCACATTCTCCCATGCACATCGGCTGCTAGTCCTCCTTTCATACAGAATGTTAAGGTCCTAGCTTTTGTCCAAGGCACCAAAGCCAGTTAAAAAGTCAATAATCGATACCTAAAACTTGAATTGTACTACTTCTTCCTGGCTATTACGTCAACTTAGAAGCTTCATCTGTGTTCTACTATGGTGATTTTAGTGTCTCCGCATACCGCAGCACGCGACATAGCTTTGCAGACGATAAGTACAACCGTTTCAGAGAGAAGAGCGGCCAATGTGGCGATCTTGCTTTAAGTAGATTCGATAACAAATGACGAAAACGGACGGATTTCTCAGGTTTTTACTACATATGAACACTTTTCACATTCTCCCGTGCAATTCGGCTGCTAGTCCTCCTTTCATGCAGAATCATAAGGTCCTAGCTCATGTCCAATGCACCAAAGCTAACTAAAAAGTCAATAATCGATACCTAAAACTTGAATTGTACTACTTCTTACTGGCTATTACATCAACTTAGAAGCTTCATCTGTGTTCTACTATGGTGCTTTTAGTGTGTCCGCATACCGCAGCACGCGACATAGCTTTGCAGACGATAAGTACAAGCGTTTCAGAGAGAAGAGCGGCCAATGTGACGATCTGGCTTTAAGTCGATTCGATAACAAATGACGAAAACGGACGGATGTCTCAGGTTTTTACTACATATGAACACTTTTCACACTCTCCCATGCAACTCGGCTGCTAGTCCTCCTTTTATGCAGAATCTTAAAGTCCTAGCTCATGTCCAAGGCACCAAAGCCAGCTAAAAAGTCAATAATCAATACCTAAAACTTGAATTGTACTACTTCTTCCTGGCAATTACATCAACTTAGAAGCTTCATCTGTGTTCTACTACGGTGCTTTTAGTTTCTCCGCATACCGCAGAACGCGACATAGCTCTGCAGACGATAAGTACAAGCGTTTCAGAGAGAAGAGCGGCCAATGTGACGATCTGGCTTTAAGTCGATTCGATAACAAATGACGAAAACGGACGGATTTCTCAGGTTTTTACTACATATGAACACTTTTCACATTCTCCCGTGCAACTCGGCTGATAGTCCTCCTTCATGCAGAATCTTATTTTCCTAGCTCGTGTCCAAGGCACCAAAGAAGGGTAAAAAGTCATTAACTGATACCTAAAACTTGAATTGTACTACTTCTTACTGGCTATTACATCAACTTAGAAGCTTCATCTGTGTTCTACTATGGTGCTTTTAGTGTCTCCGCATACCGCAGCACGCGACATAGTTTTGCAGGCGATAAGTACAACTTTTTCAGAGAGAAGAGTGGCCAATGTGACGATCTGGCTTTAAGTCGATTCGATAACAAATGACGAAACTGGACGGATATCTCAGGTTTTTACTACATATGAACACTTTTCACATTCTCCCGTGCTACTCGGCTGCTAGCCCTCCTTTCATGCAGAATATTAAGGTCCTAGCTCATGTCCAAGGCACCAAAGCCAGCTAAAAATTCAATATTCAATACCTAAAACTTGAATTGTACTACTTCTTACTGGCTATTACATCAACTTAGAAGCTTCATCTGTGTTCTACTATGGTGCTTTTAGTGTCTCAGCATACCGCAGCACGCGACATAGCTTTGCAGACGATAAGTACAAGCGATTCAGAGAGAAGAGCGGCCAATCTGACGATTTGGCTTTAAGTCGATTCGATAACAAATGACGAAAACGGACGGATTTCTCAGGTTTTTACTATATATGAACACTTTTCACATTCTCCCGTGCAACTCGGCTGCTAGTCCTCCTTCATGCAAAATCTTAATTTCCTAGATCGTGTCCAAGGCACCAAAGAAGGGTAAAAAGTCAATAACCGATACCTATAACTTTAATTGTACTACTTCTTACTGGCTATTACATGAACTTAGAAGCTTCATCTTTGTTCTACTATGGTGCTTTTAGTGTCTCCGCATACCGCAGCACGCGACATAGCTTTGCAATCGATAAGTACAACCGTTTCAGAGAGAAGAGCGGCTAATGTGACGATCTGGCTTTAAGTCGATTCGGTAACAAATGACGAAAACGGACGGATTTCTCGGGTTTTTACTACATATTAACACTTTTCACATTTTCCAATGCACATCGGCTGCTAGTCCTCCTTTCATACAGATTGTTAAGGTCCTAGCTTTTGTCCAAGGCACCAAAGCCAGTTAAAAAGTCAATAATCGATACCTAAAACTTGAATTGTACTACTTCTTCCTGGCTATTACGTCAACTTAGAAGCTTCATCTGTGTTCTACTATGGTGATTTTAGTGTCTCCACATACCGCAGCACGCGACATAGCTTTGCAGACGATAAGTACAACCGTTTCAGAGAGAAGAGCGGCCAATGTGACGATCTGGCTTTAAGTCGATTCGATAACAAATGACGAAAACGGACGGATTTCTCAGGTTTTTACTACATATGAACACTTTTCACATTCTCCCGTGCAACGCGGCTGCTAGTCCTCCTTTATTGCAGAATCTTAAGGTCCTAGCTCATGTCCAAGGCACCAAAGCCAGCTAAAAAGTCAATAATCGATACCTAAAACTTGAATTGCACTAAATCTTACTGGCTATTACATCAACTTAGATGCTTCATCTGTGATCCTACATGGTGCTTTTAGTGTCTCCGCATACCGCAGCACGCAACATAGCTTTGCAGACGATAAATGTAACCGTTTAAGACAGAACTGCGGGGAATGTGATGATCTGGCTTTAAGTCGATTCGATAACAAATGACGAAAACAGAAGGATTTCTCAGGTTTGCACTACATATGAACACTTTTCACATTCTCCCACGCATCGCGGCTGCTAGTCCTCCTTTCATGCAAAATCTTAAGTTCCTAGCTCATGTCCAAGGCACCAAAGCCAGCTAAAAAGTCAATAATCGATACCTAAAACTTGAATTGGATTACTTCTTACTGGCTATTACATCAACTTAGATGCTTCATCTGTGTTCTACTATGGTGCTTTTCCTGTTTCCGCCGGCGGCAACACGCGACATACCTTTGAAGACGATAAGTACAACCGTTTCAGAGAGAAGAGCGGCCAATGTGACGATCTGGCTCTAAGTCGATTCGATAACAAATGACGAAAACGGACGGATTTCTCAGGTTTTTACTACATTTGAACACTTTTCACATTCTCCACTGCAATTCGGCTGCTAGTCCTCCTTTCATGCAGAATATTAAGGTCCTAGCTCATGTCCAAGGCACCAAAGCCAGCTAAAAATTCAATATTCAATACCTAAAACTTGAATTGTACTACTTCTTACTGGCTATTACATCAACTTAGAAGCTTGATCTGTGTTCTACTATGGTGCCTTTATTGTCTCAGCATACCGCAGCACGCGACATAGCTTTGCAGACGATAAGTACAACCGTTTCAGAGAGAAGAGCGGCCAATGTGACGATCTGGCTTTAAGTCGATTCGATAACAAATGACGAAAACGGACGTATTTTTCAGGTTTTTACTACATATGAACACTTTTCACATTATCCCATGCAACTCGGCTGCTAGTCCTCCTTTAATGCAGATTGTTAAGGTCCTAGCTCATGTCCAAGGCACCAAAGCCAGCTAAAAAGTCAATAATCGATACCTAAAACTTGAATTGGATTACTTCTTACTGGCTATTACATCAACTTAGATGCTTCATCTGTCTTCTACTATGGTGATTTTAGTGTCTCCGCATACCGCAGCACGCGACATAGCTTTGCAGACGATAAGTACAAGCGTTTCAGAGAGAAGAGCGGCCAATGTGACGATCTGGCTTTAAGTCGATTCGATAACAAATGACGAAACTGGACGGATATCTCAGGTTTTTACTACATATGAACACTTTTCACATTCTCCCGTGCAACTCGGCTGCTAGCCCTCCTTTCATGCAGAATATTAAGGTCCTAGCTCATGTCCAAGGCACCAAAGCCAGCTAAAAATTCAATATTCAATACCTAAAACTTGAATTGTACCACTTCTTACTGGCTATTACATCAACTTAGAAGCTTCATCTGTGTTCAACTATGGTGCTTTTAGTGTCTCAGCATACCGCAGCACGCGACATAGCTTTGCAGACGATAAGTACAAGCGTTTCAGTGAGAAGAGCGGCCAATGTGACGATCTGGCTTTAAGTCGATTCGATAACAAATGACGAAAACGGACGGATTTCTCAGGTTTTTACTATATATGAACACTTTTCACATTCTCCCGTGCAACTCGGCTGCTAGTCCTCCTTCATGCAAAATCTTAAGTTCCTAGATCGTGTCCAAGGCACCAAAGAAGGGTAAAAAGTCAATAACCGATACCTAAAACTTGAATTGTACTACTTCTTACTGGCTATTACATGAACTTAGAAGCTTCATTGGTGTTCTACTATAGTGCTTTTAGTGTCTCCGCATACCGCAGCACGCGACATAGCTTTGCAATCGATAAGTACAACCGTTTCAGAGAGAAGAGCGGCTAATGTGACGATCTGGCTTTAAGTCGATTCGGTAACAAATGACGAAAACGGACGGATTTCTCGGGTTTTTACTACATATTAACACTTTTCACATTCTCCCATGCACATCGGCTGCTAGTCCTCCTTTCATACAGAATGTTAAGGTCCTAGCTTTTGTCCAAGGCACCAAAGTCAGTTAAAAAGTCAATAATCGATACCTAAAACTTGAATTGTACTACTTCTTCCTGGCTATTACGTCAACATAGAAGCTTCATCTGTGTTCTACTATGGTGATTTTAGTGTCTCCGCATACCGCAGCACGCGACATAGCTTTGCAGACGATAAGTACAACCGTTTCAGAGAGAAGAGCGGCCAATGTGACGATCTGGCTTTAAGTCGATTCGATAACAAATGACGAAAACGGACGTATTTTTCAGGTTTTTACTACATTTCAACACTTTTCACATTCCCCCATGCAACTCGGCTGCTAGTCCTCCTTTCATGCAGAATATTAAGGTCCTAGCTCATGTCCAAGGCACCAAAGCCAGCTAAAAAGTCAATAATCTATACCTAAATCTTGAATTGGACTACTTCTTACTGGCTATTACATCAACTTAGAAGCTTCATCTGTGTTCTACTATGGTGCTTTTCCTGTTTCCGCCTGCGGCAACACGCGACATACCTTTGAAGACGATAAGTACAACCGTTTCAGAGAGAAGAGCGGCCAATGTGACGATCTGGCTCTAAGTCGATTCGATAACAAATGACGAAAACGGACGGATTTCTCAGGTTTTTACTACATTTGAACACTTTTCACATTCTCCACTGCAATTCGGCTGCTAGTCCTCCTTTCATGCAGAATATTAAGGTCCTAGCTCATGTCCAAGGCACCAAAGCCAGCTAAAAAGTCAATAATCGATACCTAAAACTTGAATTGCACTAAATCTTACTGGCTATTACATCAACTTAGATGCTTCGTCTGTGATCCTACATGGTGCTTTTAGTGTCTCCGCATACCGCAGCACGCAACATAGCTTTGCAGACGATAAATGTAACCGTTTAAGACAGAACTGTGGGGAATGTGATGATCTGGCTTTAAGTCGATTCGATAACAAATGACGAAAACAGAAGGATTTCTCAGGTTTGCACTACATATGAACACTTTTCACATTCTCCCACACATCGCGGCTGCTAGTCCTCCTTTCATGCAAAATCTTAAGTTCCTAGCTCATGTCCAAGGCACCAAAGCCAGCTAAAAAGTCAATAATCGATACCTAAAACTTGAATTGGATTACTTCTTACTGGCTATTACATCAACTTAGATGCTTCATCTGTGTTCTACTATGGTGCTTTTCCTGTTTCCGCCGGCGGCAACACGCGACATACCTTTGAAGACGATAAGTACAACCGTTTCAGAGAGAAGAGCGGCCAATGTGACGATCTGGCTCTAAGTCGATTCGATAACAAATGACGAAAACGGACGGATTTCTCAGGTTTTTACTACATTTGAACACTTTTCACATTCTCCACTGCAATTCGGCTGCTAGTCCTCCTTTCATGCAGAATATTAAGGTCCTAGCTCATGTCCAAGGCACCAAAGCCAGCTAAAAATTCAATATTCAATACCTAAAACTTGAATTGTACTACTTCTTACTGGCTATTACATCAACTTAGAAGCATGATCTGTGTTCTACTATGGTGCCTTTATTGTCTCAGCATACCGCAGCACGCGACATAGCTTTGCAGACGATAAGTACAACCGTTTCAGAGAGAAGAGCGGCCAATGTGACGATCTGGCTTTAAGTCGATTCGATAACAAATGACGAAAACGGACGGATTTCACAGGTTTTTACTACATATGAACACTTTTCACATTATCCCATGCAACTCGGCTGCTAGTCCTCCTTTAATGCAGATTGTTAAGATCCTAGCTCATGTCCAAGGCACCAAAGCCAGCTAAAAAGTCAATAATCGATACCTAAAACTTGAATTGGATTACTTCTTACTGGCTATTACATCAACTTAGATGCTTCATCTGTCTTCTACTATGGTGATTTTAGTGTCTCCGCATGCCGCAGCACGCGACATAGCTTTGCAGACGATAAGTACAAGCGTTTCAGAGAGAAGAGCGGCCAATGTGACGATCTGGCTTTAAGTCGATTCGATAACAAATGACGAAACTGGACGGATATCTCAGGTTTTTACTACATATGAACACTTTTCACATTCTCCCGTGCAACTCGGCTGCTAGCCCTCCTTTCATGCAGAATATTAAGGTCCTAGCTCATGTCCAAGGCACCAAAGCCAGCTAAAAATTCAATATTCAATACCTAAAACTTGAATTGTACCACTTCTTACTGGCTATTACATCAACTTAGAAGCTTCATCTGTGTTCAACTATGGTGCTTTTAGTGTCTCAGCATACCGCAGCACGCGACATAGCTTTGCAGACGATAAGTACAAGCGTTTCAGAGAGAAGAGCGGCCAATGTGACGATCTGGCTTTAAGTCGATTCGATAACAAATGACGAAAACGGACGGATTTCTCAGGTTTTTACTATATATGAACACTTTTCACATTCTCCCGTGCAACTCGGCTGCTAGTCCTCCTTCATGCAAAATCTTAAGTTACTAGATCGTGTCCAAGGCACCAAAGAAGGGTAAAAAGTCAATAACCGATACCTAAAACTTGAATTGTACTACTTCTTACTGGCTATTACATGAACTTAGAAGCTTCATCTGTGTTCTACTATAGTGCTTTTAGTGTCTCCGCATACCGCAGCACGCGACATACCTTTGCAATCGATAAGTACAACCGTTTCAGAGAGAAGAGCGGCCAATATGACGATCTGGCTTTAAGTCGATTCGGTAACAAATGACGAAAACGGACGGATTTCTCGGGTTTTTACTACATATTAACACTTTTCACATTCTCCCATGCACATCGGCTGCTAGTCCTCCTTTCATACAGAATGTTAAGGTCCTAGCTTTTGTCCAAGGCACCAAAGCCAGTTAAAAAGTCAATAATCGATACCTAAAACTTGAATTGTACTACTTCTTCCTGGCTATTACGTCAACTTAGAAGCTTCATCTGTGTTCTACTATGGTGATTTTAGTGTCTCCGCATACCGCAGCACGCGACATAGCTTTGCAGACGATAAGTACAACCGTTTCAGAGAGAAGAGCGGCCAATGTGACGATCTGGCTTTAAGTCGATTCGATAACAAATGACGAAAACGGACGTATTTTTCAGGTTTTTACTACATTTCAACACTTTTCACATTCCCCCATGCAACTCGGCTGCTAGTCCTCCTTTCATGCAGAATATTAAGGTCCTAGCTCATGTCCAAGGCACCAAAGCCAGCTAAAAAGTCAATAATCTATACCTAAATCTTGAATTGGACTACTTCTTACTGGCAATTACATCAACTTAGAAGCTTCATCTGTGTTCTACTATGGTGCTTTTCCTGTTTCCGCCTGCGGCAACACGCGACATACCTTTGAAGACGATAAGTACAACCGTTTCAGAGAGAAGAGCGGCCATTGTGACGATCTGGCTCTAAGTCGATTCGATAACAAATGACGAAAACGGACGGATTTCTCAGGTTTTTACTACATTTGAACACTTTTCACATTCTCCACTGCAATTCGGCTGCTAGTCCTCCTTTCATGCAAATTATTAAGGTCCTAGCTCATGTCCAAGGCACCAAAGCCAGCTAAAAATTCAATATTCAATACCTAAAACTTGAATTGTACTACCTCTTACTGGCTATTACATCAACTTAGAAGCTTGATCTGTGTTCTACTATGGTGCCTTTAGTGTCTCAGCATACCGCAGCACGCGACATAGCTTTGCAGACGATAAGTACAACCGTTTCAGAGAGAAGAGCGGCCAATGTGACGATCTGGCTTTAAGTCGATTCGATAACAAATGACGAAAACGGACGGATTTCACAGGTTTTTACTACATATGAACACTTTTCACATTCTCCCATGCAACTCGGCTGCTAGTCCTCCTTTAATGCAGATTGTTAAGGTGGCACCAAAGCCAGCTAAAAAGTCAATAATCGATACCTAAAACTTGAATTGGATTACTTCTTACTGGCTATTACATCAACTTAGATGCTTCATCTGTCTTCTACTATGGTGATTTAAGTGTCTCCGCATACCGCAGCACGCGACATAGCTTTGCAGACGATAAGTACAAGCGTTTCAGAGAGAAGAGCGGCCAATGTGACGATCTGGCTTTAAGTCGATTCGATAACAAATGACGAAACTGGACGGATATCTCAGGTTTTTACTACATATGAACACTTTTCACATTCTCCCGTGCAACTCGGCTGCTAGCCCTCCTTTCATGCAGAATATTAAGGTCCTAGCTCATGTCCAAGACACCAAAGCCAGCTAAAAATTCAATATTCAATACCTAAAACTTGAATTGTACTACTTCTTACTGGCTATTACATCAACTTAGAAGCTTCATCTGTGTTCTACTATGGTGCTTTTAGTGTCTCAGCATACCGCAGCACGCGACATAGCTTAGCAGACGATAAGTACAAGCGTTTCAGAGAGAAGAGCGGCCAATGTGATGATCTGGCTTTAAGTCGATTCGATAACAAATGACGAAAACGGACGGATTTCTCAGGTTTTTACTATATATGAACACTTTTCACATTCTCCCGTGCAACTCGGCTGCTAGTCCTCCTTCATGCAAAATCTTAAGTTCCTAGATCGTGTCCAAGGCACCAAAGAAGGGTAAAAAGTCAATAACCGATACCTAAAACTTGAATTGTACTACTTCTTACTGGCTATTACATGAACTTAGAAGCTTCATCTGTGATCTACTATGGTGCTTTTAGTGTCTCCGCATTCCGCAGCACGCGACATAGCTTTGCAATCGATAAGTACCACCGTTTCAGAGAGAAGAGCGGCTAATGTGACGATCTGGCTTTAAGTCGATTCGGTAACAAATGATGAAAACGGACGGATTTCTCGGGTTTTTACTACATATTAACACTTTTCACATTCTCCCATGCACATCGGCTGCTAGTCCTCCTTTCATACAGAATGTTAAGGTCCTAGCTTTTGTCCAAGGCACCAAAGCCAGTTAAAAAGTCAATAATCGATACCTAAAACTTGAATTGTACTACTTCTTCCTGGCTATTACGTCAACTTAGAAGCTTCATCTGTGTTCTACTATGGTGATTTTAGAGTCTCCGCATACCGCAGCACGCGACATAGCTTTGCAGACGATAAGTACAACCGTTTCAGAGAGAGGAGCGGCCAATTTGACGATCTGGCTTTAAGTCGATTCGATAACAAATGACGAAAACGGACGGATTTCTCAGGTTTTTACTACATATGAACACTTTTCACATTCTCCCGTGCAACTCGGCTGCTAGTCCTCCTTTATTGCAGAATCTTAAGGTCCTAGCTCATGTCCAAGGCACCAAAGCCAGCTAAAAAGTCAATAATCGATACCTAAAACTTGAATTGCACTAAATCTTACTGGCTATTACATCAACTTAGATGCTTCATCTGTGATCCACCATGGTGCTTTTAGTGTCTCCGCATACCGCAGCACGCAACATAGCTTTGCAGACGATAAATGTAACCGTTTAAGACAGAACTGCGGGGAATGTGATGATCTGGCTTTAAGTCGATTCGATAACAAATGACGAAAACAGAAGGATTTCTCAGGTTTGCACTACATATGAACACTTTTCACATTCTCCCGCGCATCGCGGCTGCTAGTCCTCCTTTCATGCACAATCTTAAGTTCCTAGCTCATGTCCAAGGCACCAAAGCCAGCTAAAAAGTCAATAATCGATACCTAAAACTTGAATTGGATTACTTCTTACTGGCTATTACATCAACTTAGATGCTTCATCTGTGTTCTACTATGGTGATTTTAGTGTCTCCGCATACCGCAGCACGCGACATAGCGTTGCAGACGATAGGTACAAGCGTTTCAGAGAGAAGAGCGGCCAATATGACGATCTGGCTTTAAGTCGATCCGATAACAAATGACGAAAACAGACGGATTTCTAAGGTTTTTACTACATATGAACACTTTTCACATTCTTCCGTGCAACTCGGCTGCTAGTCCTCCTTTCATGCAGAATGTTAAGGTCCTAGCTCATGTCCAAGGCACCAAAGCCAGCTAAAAAGTCAATAATCGATACCTAAAACTTGAATTTTACTACTTCTTACTGGCTATTACATCAACTTAGAGGATTAATCTGTGTTCTACTATGGTGCATTTAGTGTCTCCGCATACCGTAGCACGCGACATAAGTTTGCAGACGATAAGTATAACCGTTTCAGAGAGAAGAGCGGCCAATGTGACGATCTGGCTTTAAGTCGATTCGATAACAAATGACGAAAACGGACGTATTTTTCAGGTTTTTACTACATTTCAACACTTTTCACATTCCCCCATGCAACTCGGCTGCTAGTCCTCCTTTAATGCAGAATATTAAGGTCCTAGCTCATGTCCAAGGCACCAAAGCCAGCTAAAAAGTCAATAATCTATACCTAAATCTTGAATTGGACTACTTCTTACTGGCTATTACATCAACTTAGAAGCTTCATCTGTGTTCTACTATGGTGCTTTTCCTGTTTCCGCCTGCGGCAACACGCGACATACCTTTGAAGACGATAAGTACAACCGTTTCAGAGAGAAGAGCGGCCAATGTGACGATCTGGCTCTAAGTCGATTCGATAACAAATGACGAAAACGGACGGATTTCTCAGGTTTTTACTACATTTGAACACTTTTCACATTCTCCCCTGCAACTCGGCTGCTAGTCCTCCTTTCATGCAGAATATTAAGGTCCTAGCTCATGTCCAAGGCACCAAAGCCAAATAAAAATTCAATATTCAATACCTAAAACTTGAATTGTACTACTTCTTACTGGCTATTACATCAACTTAGAAGCTTGATCTGTGTTCTACTATGGTGCCTTTAGTGTCTCAGCATACCGCAGCACGCGACATAGCTTTGCAGACGATAAGTACAACCGTTTCAGAGAGAAGAGCGGCCAATGTGACGATCTGGCTCTAAGTCGATTCGATAACAAATGACGAAAACGGACGGATTTCTCAGGTTTTTACTACATTTGAACACTTTTCACATTCTCCACTGCAATTCGGCTGCTAGTCCTCCTTTCATGCAGAATATTAAGGTCCTAGCTCATGTCCAAGGCACCAAAGCCAGCTAAAAAGTCAATAATCGATACCTAAAACTTGAATTGCACTAAATCTTACTGGCTATTACATCAACTTAGATGCTTCATCTGTGATCCTACATGGTGCTTTTAGTGTCTCCGCATACCGCAGCACGCGACATAGCTTTGCAGACGATAAGTACAAGCGTTTCAGAGAGAAGAGCGGCCAATGTGACGATCTGGCTTTAAGTCGATTCGATAACAAATGACGAAAACGGACGGATTTCTCAGGTTTTTACTACATATGAACACTTCTCACATTCTCCCATGCAACTCGGCTGCTAGACCTCCTTTTATGCAGAATCTTAAAGTCCTAGCTCATGTCCAAGGCACCAAAGCCAGCTAAAAAGTCAATAATCGATACCTAAAACTTGAATTGGATTACTTCTTACTGGCTATTAGATCAACTTAGATGCTTCATCTGTGTTCTACTATGGTGATTTTAGTGTCTCCGCATACCGCAGCACGCGACATAGCGTTGCAGACGATAGGTACAAGCGTTTCAGAGAGAAGAACGGCCAATATGAAGATCTGGCTTTAAGTCGATCCGATAACAAATGACGAAAAGGACGGATTTCTAAGGTTTTTACTACATATGAACACTTTTCACATTCTCCCGTGCAACTCGGCTGCTAGTCCTCCTTTCATGCAGAATGTTAAGGTCCTAGCTCATGTCCAAGGCACCAAAGCCAGCTAAAAAGTCAATAATCGAAACCTAAAACTTGAATTTTACTACTTATTACTGGGTATTACATCAACTTAGAAGATTAATCTGTGTTCTACTATGGTGCATTTAGTGTCTCCGCATACCGTAGCACGCGACATAACTTTGCAGACGATAAGTATAACCGTTTCAGAGAGAAGAGCGGCCAATGTGACGATCTGGCTTTAAGTCGATCCGATAACAAATGACGAAAACGGACGTATTTCTCAGGTTTTTACTACATTTGAACACTTTTCACATTCCCCCATGCAACTCGGCTGCTAGTCCTCCTTTCATGCAGAATATTAAGGTCCTAGCTCATGTCCAAGGCACCATACCCAGCTAAAAAGTCAATAATCTATACCTAAATCTTGAATTGGACTACTTCTTACTGGCTATTACATCAACTTAGAAGCTTCATCTGTGTTCTACTATGGTGCTTTTCCTGTTTCCGCCTACGGCAACACGCGACATACCTTTGAAGACGATAAGTACAACCGTTTCAGAGAGAAGAGCGGCCAATGTGACGATCTGGCTCTAAGTCGATTCGATAACAAATGACGAAAACGGACGGATTTCTCAGGTTTTTACTACATTTGAACACTTTTCACATTCTCCCCTGCAACTCGGCTGCTAGTCCTCCTTTCATGCAGAATATTAAGGTCCTAGCTCATGTCCAAGGCACCAAAGCCAGCTAAAAATTCAATATTCAATACCTAAAACATGAATTGTACTACTTCTTACTGGCTATTACATCAACTTAGAAGCTTGATCTGTGTTCTACTATGGTGCCTTTAGTGTCTCAGCATACCGCAGCACGCGACATAGCTTTGCAGACGATAAGTACAACCGTTTCAGAGTGAAGAGCGGCCAATGTGACGATCTGGCTTTAAGTCGATTCGATAACAAATGACGAAAACGGACGGATTTCACAGGTTTTTACTACATATGAACACTTTTCACTTTCTCCCATGCAACTCGGCTGCTAGTCCTCCTTTAATGCAGATTGTTAAGGTCCTAGCTCATGTCCAAGGCACCAAAGCCAGCTAAAAAGTCAATAATCGATTCCTAAATCTTGAATTGGACTACTTCTTACTGGCTATTACATCAACTTAGATGCTTCATCTGTGTTCTACTATTGTGCTTTTAGTGTGTCCGCATACCGCAGCACGCGACATAGCTTTGCAGACGATAAGTACAACCGTTTCAGAGAGAAGAGCGGCCAATGTGACGATCTGGCTTTAAGTCGATTCGATAACAAATGACGAAAACGGATGGATTTCTCAGGTTTTTACTACATATGAACACTTTTCACATTCTCCCGTGCAACTCGGCTGCTAGTCCTCCTTTATTGCAGAATCTTAAGGTCCTAGCTCATGTCCAAGGCACCAAAGCCAGCTAAAAAGTCAATAATCGATACCTAAAACTTGAATTGCACTAAATCTTACTGGCTATTACATCAACTTAGATGCTTCATCTGTGATCCGCCATGGTGCTTTTAGTGTCTCCGCATACCGCAGCACGCAACATAGCTTTGCAGACTATAAATGTAACCGTTTAAGACAGAACTGCGGGGAATGTGATGATCTGGCTTTAAGTCGATTCAATAACAAATGACGAAAACGGACGTATCTCTCAGGTTTTTACTACATTTGAACACTTTTCACATTCTCCCCTGCAACTCGGCTGCTAGTCCACATTTCATGCAGAATATTAAGGTCCTAGCTCATGTCCAAGGCACCAAAGCCAGCTAAAAATTCAGTATTCTATACCTAAAACTTGAATTGTACTACTTCTTACTGGCTATTACATCAACTTGGATGCTTGATCTGTGTTCTACTATGGTGCCTTTAGTGTCTCAGCATACCGCAGCACGCGACATATCTTTGCAGACGATAAGTACAACCGTTTCAGAGAGAAGAGCGGCCAATGTGACGATTTGGCTTTAAGTCGATTCGATAACAAATGACGAAAACGGACGGATTTCTCAGGTTTTTCCTACATATGAACACTTTTCACATTCTCCCGTGCAACTCGGCTGCTAGTCATCCTTCATGCAAAATCTTAAGTTCCTAGCTTGTGTCCAAGGCACCAAAGAAGGGTAAAAGGTCAATAACCGATACCTAAAACTTGAATTTTACTACTTCTTACTGGCTATTACATCAACTTAGAAGCTTCATTTGTGTTCTACTATGGTGCTTTTAGTGTCTCCGCATACAGCAGCACGCGACATAGCTTTGTAGACGATAAGTACAACCGTCCATAGAGAAGAGCGGCCAATGTGACGATCTGGCTTTAAGTCGATTCGATAACAAATGACGAAAACGGACGGATTTCTCAGGTTTTTATTACATATGAACACTTTTCACATTCTCACGTGCAACTCGGCTGCTAGTCCTCCTTTCATGCAGAATCTTAAGGTCCTAGCTCATGTCCAAGGCACCAAAGCCAGCTAAAAAGTCAATAATCGATACCTAAAACTTGAATTGGATTACTTCTTACAGGCTATTACATCAACTTAGATGCTTCATCTGTGTTCTACTATGGTGATTTTAGTGTCTTCGCATTCCGCAGCACGCGACATAGCTTTGCAGACGATAAGTACAAGCGTTTCAGAGAGAAGAGCGGCCATTGTGACGATCTGGCTTTAAGTCGATTCGATAACAAATGACGAAAACGGACGGATTTCTCAGGTTTTTACTACATATGAACATATTTCACATTCTCCCGTGTAACTCGGCTGCTAGTCCTCCTTCCATGCAGAACCTTAAGGTCCTAGCTCATGTCCAAGGCACCAAAGCCAGCTATAAAGTCAATAATCGATACCTAAAACTTGAATTCTACTACTTCTTACTGGCTATTACATCAACTTAGAAGCTTCATCTGTGTTCTGCTATGGTGCTTTTAGTGTCTCCACATACCGCAGCACGCGACATAGCTTTGCAGACTATAAGTACAACCGTTTCAGTGAGAAGAGCGGCTAATGTGACGATCTGGCTTTAAGTCGATTCGATAACAAATGACGAAAACGGACGAATTTCTTAGATTTTTACTACATATGAACACTTTTCACATTCTCCCGTGCAACTCGGCTGCTAGTCCTCCTTTCATGCAGAATCTTAAGGTCCTAGCTCATGTCCAAGGCACCAAAGCCAGCTAAAGATCAATATTCAATACCTAAAACTTGAATTGTACTACATCTTACTGGCTATTACATCAACTTAGAAGCTTCATCTCTGTTCTACTATGGTGCTTTTAGTGTCTCCGCATATCGCAGCACACGACATAGCTTTGCAGACGATAAGTACAACCGTTTCAGAGAGAAGAGCGGCCAATGTGACGATCTGGCATTATGTCGATTCGATAACAAATGACGAAAACGGACGGATTTCTCAGGTTTTTACTACATATGAACACTTTTCACATTCTCCCGTGCAACTCGGCTGCTAGTCCTCCTTTCATACAGAATGTTAAGGTCCAAGCTCACGTCCAAGGCACCAAAGCCAGCTAAAAAGTCAATAATCGATACATAAAACTTGAATTGTACTAATTCTTACTGGGTATTACATCAACTTAGAAGCTTCATCGGTGTTCTACTATGGTGCTTTTAGTGTCTCCGCATACCGCAGCACGCGACATAGCTTTGCAGACGATAAGTACAACCGTTTGAGAGAGAAGAGCGGCCAATGTGACGATCTGGCTTTATGTCGATTCGATAACAAATGACGAAAACGGACGGATTTCTCACGTTTTTACTACATATGAACACTTTTCACATTCTCCCGTGCAAATTGGCTGCTAGTCCTCCTATCATGCAGAACCTTAAGGTCCTAGCTCATGTCCAAGGCACCAAAGCCAGCTAAAAACTCAATAATTGATACCTAAAACCTGAATTGTACTACTTCATACTGGATATTACATCAACTTAGAAGGTTCATCTGTGTTCTACTGTGGTGATTTTAGTGTCTCCGCATACCGCAGCACGTGACATAGCTTTGCAGACGATAAGTACAACCGTTTCAGAGAGAAGAGCGGCCAATGTGACGATCTGGCTTTAAGTCGATTCGATAACAATTGACGAAAACGGACGGATTTCTCAGGTTTTTACTACATATGAACACTTTTCACATTCTCCCGTGCAACTCGGCTGCTAGTCCTCCTTTCATGCAGAATGGTAAGGTCCAAGCTCACGTCCAAGGCACCAAAGCCAGCTAAAAAGTCAATAATCGATACCTAAAACTTGAATTGTACTAATTCTTACTGGGTATTACATCAACTTAGAAGCTTCATCTGTGTTCTACTATGGTGCTTTTAGTGTCTCCGCATACCGCAGCACGCGACATAGCTTTGCAGACGATAAGTACAACCGTTTCAGAGGGAAGAGCGGCCAATGTGACGATCTGGCTTTAAGTCGATTCGATAACAAATGACGAAAACGGACGGATTTCTCAGGTTTTTACTACATATGAACACTTTTCACATTCTTCCGTGCAACTGGGCTGCTAGTCCTCCATCATGCAAAATCTTAAGTTCCTAGCTCGTGTCCAAGGCACCAAAGAAGGGTAAAAAGTCAAAAACCGATACCTAAAACTTTAATTGTACTACTTCTTACTGGCCATTACATCAACTTAGAAGCTTTATCCGTGTTCTACTATGGTGCTTTTAGTGTCTCCGCATATCGCAGCACGTGACATAGCTTTGTAGACGATAAGTACAACCGTTTCAGAGAGAAGAGCGGCCAATGTGACGATCTTGCTTTAAGTAGATTCGATAACAAATGACGAAAGCGGACGGATTTCTCAGATTTTTACTACATATGAACACTTTTCTCATTCTCCCGTGCAATTCGGCTGCTAGTCCTCCTTTCATGCAGAATCTTAAGGTCCTAGCTCATGTCCAAGGCACCAAAGCCAGCTAAAAAGTAAATAATCGATACCTAAAACTTGAATTGTACTACTTCTTACTGCCTATTACATCAACTTAGAAGATTCATCTGTGTTCTACTACGGTGCTTTTAGTGTCTCCGCATACCGCAGCACGCGACATAGCTTTGCAGACGATAAGTACAAGCGTTTCAGAGAGAAGAGCGGCCAATGTGACGATCTGGCTTTAAGTCGATTCGATAACAAATGACGAAAACGGACGGATTTCTCTGGTTTTTACTACATATGAACAGTTTACACTTTCTCCCGTGCAAATCGGCTGCTAGTCCTTCTTCCATGCTGAATCTTAAGGTCCTAGCTCATGTCCAAAGCACCAAAGCCTGCTAAAGATCAATATTCAATACCTACAACTCGAATTGTACTACTTCTTACTGGATATTACATCAACTTAGAAGCTTCATCTGAGTTCTACTGTGGTGATTTTAGTGTCTCCGCATACCGCAGCACGTGACATAGCTTTGCAGACGATAAGTACAACCATTTCAGAGAAAAGAGCGGCCAATGTGACGATCTGGCTTTAAGTCGATTCGATAACAAATGACGAAAACGGACGGATTTCTCAGGTTTTTACTACATATGAACACGTTTCACATTCTCCCGTGCAACTCGGCTGCTAGTCCTCCTTTCATGCAGAATCTTAAGGTCCTAGCTCATGTCCAAGGCACCAAAGCCAGCTAAAAAGTCAATAATTGATACCTAAAACCTGAATTGTACTACTTCATACTGGATATTACATCAACTTAGAAGGTTTATCTGTGTTCTACTGTGGTGATTTTAGTGTCTCCGCATACCGCAGCACGCGACATAGCTTTGCAGACGATAAGTACAACCGTTTCAGAGAGAAGAGCGGCCAATGTGACGATCTGGCTTTAAGTCGATTCAATAACAAATGACGAAAACGGACGGATTTCTCAGGTTTTTACTACATATGAACACTTTTCACATTCTCCCGTGCAACTGGGCTGCTAGTCCTCCATCATGCAAAATCTTAAGTTCCTAGCTCGTGTCCAAGGCACCAAAGAAGGGTAAAAAGTCAATAACCGATACCTAAAACTTTAATTGTACTACTTCTTACTGGCTATTACATCAACTTAGAAGCTTCATCTGTGTTCTACTATGGTGCTTTTAGTGTCTCCGCATATCGCAGCACGCGACATAGCTTTGTAGACGATAAGTACAACCGTTTCAGAGAGAAGAGCGGCCAATGTGTCGATCTGGCTTTAAGTAGATTCGATAACAAATGACGAAAGCGGACGAATTTTCAGGTTTTTACTACATATGAACACTTTTCTCATTCTCCCGTGCAACTCGGCTGCTAGTCCTCCTTTCATGCAGAATCTTAAGGTATTAGCTCATGTCCAAGGCACCAAAGCCAGCTAAGAAGTCAATAATCGATACCTAAAACTTCAAATGTACTACTTCTTACTGGCTATTACATCAACTTAGAAGCTTTATCCGTGTTCTACTATGATGCTTTTCGTGTCTTCGCATATCGCAGCACGTGACATAGCTTTGTAGACGATAAGTACAACCGTTTCAGAGAGAAGAGCGGCCAATGTGACGATCTGGCTTTAAGTAGATTCGATAACAAATGACGAAAGCGGACGAATTTTCAGGTTTTTACTACATATGAACACTTTTCTCATTCTCCCGTGGAACTCGGCTGCTAGTCCTCCTTTCATGCAGACTCTTAAGGTCCTAGCTCATGTCCAAGGCACCAAAGCCAGCTAAAAAGTCAATAATCGATACCGAAAACTTGAATTGTACTACTTCTTACTGGCTATTACATCAACTTAGAAGCTTCATCTGTGTTCTACTATGGTGATTTTAGTGTCTCCGCATACCGCAGCACGCGACATAGCTTTGCAGACGATAAGTACAAGCGTTTCAGAGAGAAGAGCGGCCAATGTGACGATCTGGCTTTAAGTCGATTCGATAACAAATGACGAAAACGGACGGATTTCTCATGTTTTTACTACATATGAACAATTTTCACATTCTCCCGTGCAACTCGGCTGCTAGTCCTCCTTTCATGCAGATTCTTAAGGTCCTAGCTCATGTCCAAGGCACCAAAGCCAGCTAAAAAGTAAATAAGCGATACCTCAAACTTGAATTGTACTACTTCTTACTGGGTATTACATCAACTTAGAAGCTTCATCTGTGTTCTACTATGGTGCTTTTAGTGTCTCCGCATACCGCAGCACGCGACATAGCTTTGCAGACGATAAGTTTAACCGGTTCAGAGAGAAGAGCGGCCAGTGTGACGATCTGGCTTTAAGTCGACTCGATAACAAATGACGAAAACGGACGTATTTCTCAGGTTTTTACTACATTTGAACACTTTTCACATTTCCCGTGCAACTCGGCTGCTAGTCCTCCTTTCATGCAGAATCTTAAGGTCCTAGCTCATGTCCAAGGCACCAAAGCCTGCTAAAGATCAATATTCAATACCTACAACTCGAATTGTACTACTTCTTACTGGATATTACATCAACTTAGAAGCTTCATCTGTGTTCTACTATGGTGCTTTTAGTGTCTCCGCATACCGCAGCACGCGACATAGCTTTGCAGACGATAAGTACAACCGTTTCAGAGAGAAGAGCGGCCAATGTGACGATCTGGCTTTAAGTCGATTCGATAACAAATGACGAAAACGGACGGATTTCTCTGGTTTTTACTACATATGAACACTTTTCACATTCTCCCGTGCAACTGGGCTGCTAGTCCTCCATCATGCAAAATATTAAGTTCCTAGCTCGTGTCCAAGGCACCAAGGAAGGGTAAAAAGTCAATAACCGATACCTTAAACTTTAATTGTACTACTTCTTACTGGCTATTACATCAACGTAGAAGCTTCATCTCTGTTCTACTATGGTGCTTTTAGTGTCTCCGCATATCGCAGCACGCGACATAGCTTTGTAGACGATAAGTACAACCGTTTCAGAGAGAAGAGCGGCCAATGTGACGATCTGGCTTTAAGTCGATTCGATAACAAATGACGAAAACGGACGGATTTCTCAGGTTTTTACTACATATGAACACTTTTCACATTCTCCCGTGCAAATCGGCTGCTAGTCCTCCTTTCATGCTGAATGTTAAGGTCCTAGCTCATGTCCAAGGCACCAAAGCCAGCTAAAAAGTCAATAATCGATACCTAAAACTTGAATTGTACTACTTCTTCCTGGCTATTACATCAACTTAGAAGCTTCATCTGTATTCTACTATGGTGCTTTTAGTGTCTCAGCATATCGCAGCACGCGAAATAGTTTTGCAGACGATAAGTACAACCGTTTCAGAGAGAAGAGCGGCCAATGTGACGATCTGGCTTGAAGTCCATTCGATAACAAATGACGAAAACGGACGGATTTCTCAGGTTTTTACTACATATGAACACTTTACACATTCTCCCGTGCAACCCGGCTGCTAGTCCTCCTTTCATGCTGAATCTCAAGGTCCTAGCTCATGTCCAAGGCACCAAAGCCAGCTAAAGATCAATATTCAGTACCTAAAACGTGAATTGTACTACTTCTTACTGGCTATTACATGAACTTAGAAGCTTGATGTGTGTTCTACTATGGTGCTTTTAGTGTCTCAGCATACCGCAGCACGCGACATAGCTTTGCAGACGATAAGTACAACCGTTTCAGAGAGAAGAGCGGCCAATGTGACGATCTGGTTTTAAGTCGATTCGATAACAAATGACGAAAACGGACGGATTTCTCAGGTTTTTACTACATATGAACACTTTTCACATTCTCCCGTGCAACTCGGCTGCTAGTCCTCCTTTATTGCAGAATCTTAAGGTCCTAGCTCATGTCCAAGGCACCAAAGCCAGCTAAAAATTCAATAATCGATACCTAAAACTTGAATTGTACTACTTCTTACTGGCTATTACATCAACTTAGAAGCTTCATCTGTGTTCTACTATGGTGATTTTGGTGTCTCCGCATACCGCAGCACGCGACATAGCTTTGCAGACGATAAGTACAACCGTTTCAGAGAGAAGAGCGGCCAATGTGACGATCTGGCTTTAAGTCGATTCGATAGCAAATGACGAAAACGGACGGATTTCTCAGGTTTTTACTACATATGAACACTTTTCACATTCTCCCATGCAACTCGGCTGCTAGTCCTCCTTTCATGCAGAATCTTAAGGTCCTAGGTCATGTCCAAGGCACCAAAGCCAGCTAAAAAGTCAATAATCGATACCTAAAACTTGAGTTGTACTACTTCTTACTGGCTATTACATCAACTTAGAAGCTTCATCTGTGTTCTACTATGGTGATTTTAGTGTGTCCGCATACCGCAGCACGCGACATAGCTTTGCAGACGATAAGTACAACCGTTTCAGAGAGTAGAGCGGCCAATGTGACGATCTGGCTTTAAGTCGATTCAATAACAAATGACGAAAACGGACGGATTTCTCAGGTTTTTACTACATATGAACACTTTTCACATTCTCCCGTGCAACTCGGCTGCTAGTCCTCCTTTCATGCAGAATCTTAAGGTCCTAGGTCATGTCTAAGGCACCAAAGCCAGCTAAAAAGTCAATAATCGATACTTAAAACTTGAGTTGTACTACTTTTTACTGGCTATTACATCAACTTAGAAGCTTCATCTGTGTTCTACTATGGTGATTTTAGTGTCTCCGCATACCGCAGCACGCGACATAGCTTTGCAGACGATAAGTACAACCGTTTCAGAGAGAAGAGCGGCCAATGTGACGATCTGGCTTATGTCGATTCGATAACAAATGACGAAAACGGACGGATTTCTCAGGTTTTTACTACATTTGAACACTTTTCACATTCTCCCGTGCAACTCGGCTGCTAGTCCTCCTTTAATGCAGTATCTTAAGGTCCTAGCTCATGTCCAAGGCACCAAAGCCACTTAAAAAGTCAATAATTGATACCTAAAACTTGAATTGTACTACTTCATACTGGATATTACATCAACTTAGAAGCTTCATCTGTGTTCTACTATGGTGATTTTGGTGTCTCCGCATACCGCAGCACGCGACATAGCTTTGCAGACGATAAGTACAACCGTTTCAGAGAGAAGAGCGGCCAAAGTGACGATCTGGCTTTAAGTCGATTCGATAACAAATGACGAAAACGGACGGATTTCTCAGGTTTTTACTACATATGAACACTTTTCACATTCTCCCGTGCAACACGGCTGCTAGTCCTCCTTTCATGCAGAATCTTAAGGTCTTAGGTCATGTCCAAGGCACCAAAGCCAGCTAAAAAGTCAATAATCGATACCTAAAACTTGAGTTGTACAACTTCTTACTGGCTATTACATCAACTTAGAAGCTTCATCTTTGTTTTACTATGGTGATTTTAGTGTCTCCGCATACCGCAGCACGCGACATAGCTTTGCAGACGATAAGTACAACCGTTTCAGAGAGTAGAGCGGCCAATGTGACGATCTGGCTTTAAGTCGATTCGATAACAAATGACGAAAACTGACGGATTTCTCAGGTTTTTACTACATATGAACACTTTTCACATTCTCCCTTGCAACTCGGCTGCTAGTCCTCCTTTCATGCTGAATCTTAAGGTCCTAGCTCATGTCCAAGGAACCAAAGCCAACTAAAGATCAATATTCAATACCTAAAACTTGAATTGTACTACACCTTACTGGCTATTACATCAACTTAGAAGCTTGATCTGTGTTCTACTATGGTGCTTTTAGTGTCTCAGCATACCGCAGCACGCGACATAGCTTGGCAGACGATAAGTACAACCGTTTCAGAGAGAAGAGCGGCCAATGTGACGATCTGGCTTTATGTCGATTCGATAACAAATGACGATAACGGACGGATTTCTCAGGTTTTTACTACATTTGAACACTTTTCACATTCTCCCGTGCAACTCGGCTGCTAGTCCTCCTTTCATGCAGTATCTTAAGGTCCTAGCTCATGTCCAAGGCACCAAAGCCAGCTAAAAAGTCAATAATTGATACCTAAAACTTGAATTGTACTACTTCATACTGGATGTTACATCAACTTAGAAGGTTCATCTGTGTTCTACTGTGGTGATTTTAGTGTCTCCGCACACCGCAGCACGTGACATAGCTTTGTAGACGATAAGTACAACCGTTTCAGAGAGAAGAGCGGCCAATGTGACGATCTGGCTTTAAGTCGATTCGATAACAAATGACGAAAACGGACGGATTTCTCAGGTTTTTACTACATATGAACACTTTTCACATTCTCCCGTGCAACTCGGCTGCTAGTCCTCCTTTCATGCAGAATGTTAAGGTCCAAGCTCACGTCCAAGGCACCAAAGCCAGCTAAAAAGTCAATAATCGAAACCTAAAACTTGAATTGTACTATATCTTACTAGGGTATTACATCAACTTAGAAGATTCATCTGTGTTCTACTATGGTGCTTTTAGTGTCTCCGCATACCGCAGCACGCGACATAGCTTTGCAGACGATAAGTACAACCGTTTCAGAGAGAAGAGCGGCCAATGTGACGATCTGGCTTTAAGTCGATTGGATAACAAATGACGAAAACGGACGGATTTCTCAGGTTTTTACTACATATGAACACTTTTCACATTCTCCCGTGCAACTGGGCTGCTAGTCCTCCATCATGCAAAATCTTAAGTTCCTAGCTCGTGTCCAAGGCACCAAGGAAGGGTAAAAAGTCAAAAACCGATACCTAAAACTTTAATTGTACTACTTCTTACTGGCTATTACATCAACGTAGAAGCTTCATCTCTGTTCTACTATGGTGCTTTTAGTGTCTCCGCATATCGCAGCACGCGACATAGCTTTGTAGACGATAAGTACAACCGTTTCAGAGAGAAGAGCGGCCAATGTGACGATCTGGCTTTAAGTCGATTCGATAACAAATGACGAAATCGGACGGATTTCTCAGGTTTTTACTACATATGAACACTTTTCACATTCTCCCGTGCAAATCGGCTGCTAGTCCTCCTTTCATGCAGAATGTTAAGGTCCTAGCTCATGTCCAAGGCACCAAAGCCAGCTAAAAAGTCAATAATCGATACCTAAAACTTGAATTTTACTACTTCTTCCTGGCTATTACATCAACTTAGAAGCTTCATCTGTGTTCTACTATGGTGCTTTTAGTGTCTCCAGATACCGCAGCACGTGACGTAGCTTTGCAGACGATAAGTACAACCGATTCAGAGAGAAGAGCTGCCAATGTGACGATCTGGCTTTAAGTCGATTCGATAACAAATGACGAAAACGGACGGATTTCTCAGGTTTTTACTACATATGAACACTTTTCACATTCTCCCGTGCAACTCGGCTGCTAGTCCTCCTTTCATGCAGAATGTTCAGGTCCTAGCTCATGTCCAAGGCACCAAATCCAGCTATAAAGTCAATAATCGATACCTAAAACTTGAATTGTACTACGTCTTACTGGGTATTACATCAACTTAGAAGCTTCATCTGTGTTCTACTATGGTGCTTTTAGTGTCTCCGCATATCGGAGCACGCGACATAGCTTTGTAGACGATAAGTACAACCGTTTCAGAGAGAAGAGCGGCCTATGTGACGATCTGGCTTTAAGTAGATTCGATAACAATTGACGAAAGCGGACGGATTTCTCAGGCTTTTACTACATATGAACACTTTTCTCATTCTCCCGTGCATCTCGGCTGTTAGTCCTCCTTTCATGCAGAATCTTAAGGTCCTAGCTCATGTCCAAGGCACCAAAGCCAGCTAAAAAGTAAATAATCGATACCTAAAACTTGAATTGTACTACTTCTTACTGGCTATTACATCAACTTAGAAGATTCATCTGTGTTCTACTATGGTGCTTTTAGTGTCTCCGCATACCGCAAAACTCGACATAGCTTTGCAGACGATAAGTACAAGCGTTTCAGAAAGAAGAGCGGCCAATGTGACGATGTGGCTTTAAGTCGATTCGATAACAAATGACGAAAACGGCGGTATTTCTCAGGTTTTTACTACATTTGAACACTTTTCACATCTTCCCATGCAACTCGGCTGCTAGTCCTCCTTTCATGCAGAATCTTAAGGTCCTAGCTCATGTCCAAGGCACCAAAGCCAGCTAAAAAGTCAGTAATCGATACCTAAAACTTGAATTGTACTACTTCTTACTGGCTATTACATCAACTTAGAAGCTTCATCTGTGTTCTACTATGGTGCTTTTCGTGTCTCCGCATACCGCAGCACGCGACATAGCTTTGCTATCGATAAGTACAACCGTTTCAGAGAGAAGAGCGGCCAATGTGACGATCTGGCTTTAAGTCGATTCGAAAACAAATGACGAAAACGGACGGATTTCTCAGGTTTTTACTACATATGAACACTTTTCACATTCTCCCGTGCAAATCGGCTGCTAGTCCTCCTTTCATGCAGAATGTTAAGGTCCTAGCTCATGTCCAAGGCACCAAAGCCAGCTAAAAAGTCAGTAATCGATACCTAAAACTTGAATTGTACTACTTCTTACTGGCTATTACATCAACTTAGAAGCTTCATCTGTGTTCTACTATGGTGCTTTTCGTGTCTCCGCATACCGCAGCACGCGACATAGCTTTGCTATCGATAAGTACAACCGTTTCAGAGAGAAGAGCGGCCAATGTGACGATCTGGCTTTAAGTCGATTCGAAAACAAATGACGAAAACGGACGGATTTCTCAGGTTTTTACTACATATGAACACTTTTCACATTCTCCCGTGCAAATCGGCTGCTAGTCCTCCTTTCATGCAGAATGTTAAGGTCCTAGCTCATGTCCAAGGCACCAAAGCCAGCTAAAAAGTCAATAATCGATACCTAAAGCTTGAATTGTACTACTTCTTACTGGTTATTACATCAACTTAGAAGCTTCATCTGTGTTCTACTGTGGTGATTTTAGTGTCTCCAGATACCGCAGCACGTGACGTAGCTTTGCAGACGATAAGTACAACCGATTCAGAGAGAAGAGCTGCCAATGTGACGATCTGGCTTTAAGTCGATTCGATAACAAATGACGAAAACGGACGGATTTCTCAGGTTTTTACTACATATGAACACTTTTCACATTCTCCCGTGCAACTCGGCTGCTAGTCCTCCTTTCATGCAGAATGTTCAGGTCCTAGCTCATGTCCAAGGCACCAAATCCAGCTATAAAGTCAATAATCGATACCTAAAACTTGAATTGTACTACGTCTTACTGGGTATTACATCAACTTAGAAGCTTCATCTGTGTTCTACTATGGTGCTTTTAGTGTCTCCGCATATCGGAGCACGCGACATAGCTTTGTAGACGATAAGTACAACCGTTTCAGAGAGAAGAGCGGCCTATGTGACGATCTGGCTTTAAGTAGATTCGATAACAAATGACGAAAGCGGACGGATTTCTCAGGCTTTTACTACATATGAACACTTTTCTCATTCTCCCGTGCATCTCGGCTGTTAGTCCTCCTTTCATGCAGAATCTTAAGGTCCTAGCTCATGTCCAAGGCACCAAAGCCAGCTAAAAAGTAAATAATCGATACCTAAAACTTGAATTGTACTACTTCTTACTGGCTATTACATCAACTTAGAAGCTTCATCTGTGTTCTACTATGGTGCTTTTAGTGTCTCAGCATACCGCAGCACGCGACATAGCTTTGCAGACGATAAGTACAACCGTTTCAGAGAGAAGGGCCGAGAATGTGACGATCTGGCTTTAAGTCGATTGGATAACAAATGACGAAAACGGACGGATTTCTCAGGTTTTTACTACATATGAACACTTTTCACATTCTCCCGTGCAAATCGGCTGCTAGTCCTCCTTTCATGCAGAATGTTAAGGTCCTAGCTCATGTCCAAGGCACCAAAGCCAGCTAAAAAGTCAATAATCGATACCTAAAGCTTGAATTGTACTACTTCTTACTGGTTATTACATCAACTTAGAAGCTTCATCTGTGTTCTACTGTGGTGATTTTAGTGTCTCCAGATACCGCAGCACGTGACGTAGCTTTGCAGACGATAAGTACAACCGATTCAGAGAGAAGAGCTGCCAATGTGACGATCTGGCTTTAAGTCGATTCGATAACAAATGACGAAAACGGACGGATTTCTCAGGTTTTTACTACATATGAACACTTTTCACATTCTCCCGTGCAACTCGGCTGCTAGTCCTCCTTTCATGCAGAATGTTCAGGTCCTAGCTCATGTCCAAGGCACCAAATCCAGCTATAAAGTCAATAATCGATACCTAAAACTTGAATTGTACTACGTCTTACTGGGTATTACATCAACTTAGAAGCTTCATCTGTGTTCTACTATGGTGCTTTTAGTGTCTCCGCATATCGGAGCACGCGACATAGCTTTGTAGACGATAAGTACAACCGTTTCAGAGAGAAGAGCGGCCTATGTGACGATCTGGCTTTAAGTAGATTCGATAACAAATGACGAAAGCGGACGGATTTCTCAGGCTTTTACTACATATGAACACTTTTCTCATTCTCCCGTGCATCTCGGCTGTTAGTCCTCCTTTCATGCAGAATCTTAAGGTCCTAGCTCATGTCCAAGGCACCAAAGCCAGCTAAAAAGTAAATAATCGATACCTAAAACTTGAATTGTACTACTTCTTACTGGCTATTACATCAACTTAGAAGATTCATCTGTGTTCTACTATGGTGCTTTTAGTGTCTCCGCATACCGCAAAACTCGACATAGCTTTGCAGACGATAAGTACAAGCGTTTCAGAAAGAAGAGCGGCCAATGTGACGATGTGGCTTTAAGTCGATTCGATAACAAATGACGAAAACGGCGGTATTTCTCAGGTTTTTACTACATTTGAACACTTTTCACATCTTCCCATGCAACTCGGCTGCTAGTCCTCCTTTCATGCAGAATCTTAAGGTCCTAGCTCATGTCCAAGGCACCAAAGCCAGCTAAAAAGTCAGTAATCGATACCTAAAACTTGAATTGTACTACTTCTTACTGGCTATTACATCAACTTAGAAGCTTCATCTGTGTTCTACTATGGTGCTTTTCGTGTCTCCGCATACCGCAGCACGCGACATAGCTTTGCTATCGATAAGTACAACCGTTTCAGAGAGAAGAGCGGCCAATGTGACGATCTGGCTTTAAGTCGATTCGAAAACAAATGACGAAAACGGACGGATTTCTCAGGTTTTTACTACATATGAACACTTTTCACATTCTCCCGTGCAAATCGGCTGCTAGTCCTCCTTTCATGCAGAATGTTAAGGTCCTAGCTCATGTCCAAGGCACCGAAGCCAGCTAAAAAGTCAATAATCGATACCTAAAACTTGAATTGTACTACTTCTTCCTGGCTATTCCATCAACTTAGAAGCTTCATCTGTGTTCTACTATGGTGTTTTTAGTGTCTCAGCATACCGCAGCAGGCGACATAGCTTTGCAGACGATAAGTACAACCGTTTCAGAGAGAAGAGCGGCCAATGTGACGCTCTGGCTTTAAGTCGATTCGATAACAAATGACGAAAACGGACGGATTTCTCAGGTTTATACTACATATGAACACTTTTCACATTCTCCCGTGCAACTCGGCTGATAGTCCTCCTTTCATGCAGAATGTTAAGGTCCTAGCTCATGTCCAAGGCACCAAAGCCAGTTAAAAAGTCAATAATCGATACCTAAAACTTGAATTGTACTACTTCTTACTGGTTATTACATCAACTTAGAAGCTTCATCTGTGTTCTACTGTGGTGATTTTAGTGTCTCCAGATACCGCAGCACGTGACGTAGCTTTGCAGACGATAAGTACAACCGATTCAGAGAGAAGAGCTGCCAATGTGACGATCTGGCTTTAAGTCGATTCGATAACAAATGACGAAAACGTACGTATTTCTCAGGTTTTTACTACATATGAACACTTTTCACATTCTCCCGTGCAACTCGGCTGCTAGTCCTCCTTTCATGCAGAATGTTCAGGTCCTAGCTCACGTCCAAGGCACCAAATCCAGATATAAAGTCAATAATCGATACCTAAAACTTGAATTGTACTACGTCTTACTGGGTATTACATCAACTTAGAAGCTTCATCTGTGTTCTACTATGGTGCTCTTAGTGTCTCCGCATATCGGAGCACGCGACATAGCTTTGTAGACGATAAGTACAACCGTTTCAGAGAGAAGAGCGGCCTATGTGACGATCTGGCTTTAAGTCGATTCGATAACAAATGACGAAAGCGGACGGATTTCTCAGGCTTTTACTACATATGAACACTTTTCTCATTCTCCCGTGCAACTCGGCTGCTAGTCCTCCTTTCATGCAGAATCTCAAGGTCCTAGTTCATGTCCAAGGCACCAAAGCCAGCTAAAAAGTAAATAATCGATACCTAAAACTTGAATTGTACTACTTCTTACTGGCTATTACATCAACTTAGAAGATTCATCTGTGTTCTACTATGGTGCTTTTAGTGTCTCCGCATACCGCAAAACTCGACATAGCTTTGCAGACGATAAGTACAAGCGTTTCAGAAAGAAGAGCGGCCAATGTGACGATCTGGCTTTAAGTCGATTCGATAACAAATGACGAAAACGGCGGTATTTCTCAGGTTTTTACTACATTTGAACACTTTTCACATCTTCCCGTGCAACTCGGCTGCTAGTCCTCCTTTCATGCAGAATCTTAAGGTCCTAGCTCATGTCCAAGGCACCAAAGCCAGCTAAAAAGTCAATAATCGATACCTAAAACTTGAATTGTACTACTTCTTACAGGCTATTACATCAACTTAGAAGCTTCATCTGTGTTCTACTATGGTGATTTTAGTGTCTCCGCATACCGCAGCACGCGACATAGCTTTGCAGAAGATATGTACAACCGTTTCAGAGAGAAGAGCGGCCAATGTGACGACCTGGCTTTAAGTCGATTCCATAACAAATGACGGAAACGGACGGATTACTCAGGTTTTTACTACATATGGACACTTTTCACATTCTCCCATGTAACTCGGCTGCTAGTCCTCCTTTCATGCAGAATCTTAAGGTCCTAGCTCATGTCCAAGTCACCAAAACCAGCTAAAAAGTCAATAATCGATACCTAAAACTTGAATTGTACTACTTCTTACTGGTTTATACATCAACTTAGAAGCTTCATCTGTGTTCTACTATGATTCTTTTAGTGTCTCCACATACCGCAGCACGCGACATAGCTTTGCAGACGATAAGTACAATCGATTCAGAGAGGAGAGCGGCCAATGTGACGATCTGGCTTTAAGTCGATTCGATAACAAATGACGAAAACGGACGGATTTTTCAGGTTTTTACTACATTTGAACACTTTTCACATTTCCCGTGCAACTCGGCTGCTAGTCCTCCTTTCATGCAGAATCTTAAGGTCCTAGCTCATCTCCAAGGCACCAAAGCCAGCTAAAAAGTCAATAATCGATACCTAAAACTTGAATTGTACTACTTCTTACTGGCTATTACATCAACTTAGAAGATTCATCTGTGTTCTACTATGGTGCTTTTAGTGTCTCCGCATACCGCAAAACTCGACATAGCTTTGCAGACGATAAGTACAAGCGTTTCAGAAAGAAGAGCGGCCAATGTGACGATCTGGCTTTAAGTCGATTCGATAACAAATGACGAAAACGGCGGTATTTCTCAGGTTTTTACTACATTTGAACACTTTTCACATCTTCCCGTGCAACTCGGCTGCTAGTCCTCCTTTCATGCAGAATCTTAAGGTCCTAGCTCATGTCCAAGGCACCAAAGCCAGCTAAAAAGTCAATAATCGATACCTAAAACTTGAATTGTACTACTTCTTACAGGCTATTACATCAACTTAGAAGCTTCATCTGTGTTCTACTATGGTGATTTTAGTGTCTCCGCATACCGCAGCACGCGACATAGCTTTGCAGAAGATATGTACAACCGTTTCAGAGAGAAGAGCGGCCAATGTGACGACCTGGCTTTAAGTCGATTCCATAACAAATGACGGAAACGGACGGATTACTCAGGTTTTTACTACATATGGACACTTTTCACATTCTCCCATGTAACTCGGCTGCTAGTCCTCCTTTCATGCAGAATCTTAAGGTCCTAGCTCATGTCCAAGTCACCAAAACCAGCTAAAAAGTCAATAATCGATACCTAAAACTTGAATTGTACTACTTCTTACTGGTTTATACATCAACTTAGAAGCTTCATCTGTGTTCTACTATGATTCTTTTAGTGTCTCCACATACCGCAGCACGCGACATAGCTTTGCAGACGATAAGTACACTCGATTCAGAGAGGAGAGCGGCCAATGTGACGATCTGGCTTTAAGTCGATTCGATAACAAATGACGAAAACGGACGGATTTTTCAGGTTTTTACTACATTTGAACACTTTTCACATTTCCCGTGCAACTCTGCTGCTAGTCCTCCTTTCATGCAGAATCTTAAGGTCCTAGCTCATCTCCAAGGCACCAAAGCCAGCTAAAAAGTCAATAATCGATACCTAAAACTTGAATTGTACTACTTCTTACTGGCTATTACATCAATTTAGAAGCTTCATCTGTGTACTACTATGGTGCTTTTAGTGTCTCCGCATACCGCAGCACGCGACATAGCTTTGCAGACGGTAAGTACAAGCGTTTCAGAGAGAAGAGCGGCCAATGTGACGATCTGGCTTTAAGTCGATTCGATAACAAATGGCAAAAACGGACGTATTTCTCAGGTTTTTACTACATTTGAACACTTTTCACATTTTCCCGTGCAACTCGGCTGCTAGTCCTCCTTTCATTTAGAATCTTAAGGTCCTAGCTCATGTCCAAGGCACCAAAGCCGGCTAAAAAGTCAATAATCGATACCTAAAACTTGAATTGTACTACTTCTTACTGGCTATTACATCAATTTAGAAGCTTCATCTGTGTACTACTATAGTGCTTTTAGTGTCTCCGCATACCGCAGCACGCGACATAGCTTTGCAGACGGTAAGTAGAAGCGTTTCAGAGAGAAGAGCGGCCAATGTGACGATCTGGCTTTAAGTCGATTCGATAACAAATGGCAAAAACGGACGTATTTCTCAGGTTTTTACTACATTTGAACACTTTTCACATTTTCCCGTGCAACTCGGCTGCTAGTCCTCCTTTCATTTAGAATCTTAAGGTCCTAGCTCATGTCCAAGGCACCAAAGCCAGCTAAAAAGTTAATAATCGATACCTAAAACTTGAATTGTACTACTTCTTACTGGCTATTACATCAACTTAGAAGCTTCATCTGTGTTCTACTATGGAGCTTTTAGTGTCTCCGCATACCGCAGCACGCGACATAGCTTTGCAGTCAATAAGTACAACCGTCTCAGAGAGAAGAGCGGCCAATGTGACGATCTGGCTTTAAGTCGATTCGATAACAAATGACGAAAACGGCGGTATTTCTCAGGTTTGTACTACATATGAACACTTTTCACATTCTCCCGTGCAAATCGGCTGTTAGTCCTCCTTTCATGCAGAATCTTAAGGTCCTAGCTCATGTCCAAGGCACCAAAGCCAGCTAAAAAGTCAATAATCGATACCTAAAACTTGAATTGTACTACTTCTTCTTGGCTATTACATCAACTTAGAAGCTTCATCTGCGTTCTACTATGGTGCTTTTAGTGTCTCAGCATACCGCAGCACGTGACATAGCTTTGCAGACGATAAGTACAACCGTTTCAGAGAGAAGAGCGGCCAGTGTGACGATCTGGCTTTAAGTCGATTCGATAACAAATGACGAAAACGGACGGATTTCTCAGGTTTTTACTACATATGAACACTTTTCACATTCTCCCGTGCAACTCGGCTGCTTGTCCTCCTTTCATGCAGAATCTTAAGGTCCTAGCTCATGTCCAAGGCACAAAAGCCAGCTAAAAAGTCAATAATCGATACCTAAAACTTGAATTGTACTACTTCTTACTATCTATTACATCAATTTAGTAGCTTCATCTGTGTTCTACTATGGTGCTTTTAGTGTCTCCGCATACCGCAGCACGCGACATAGCTTTGCAGACGGTAAGTACAAGCGATTCAGAGAGAAGAGCGGCCAATGTGACGATCTGGCTTTAAGTCGATTCGATAACAAATGGCAAAAACGGACGAATTTCTCAGGTTTTTACTACATTTGAACACTTTTCACATTTTCCCGTGCAACTCGGCTGCTAGTCCTCCTTTCATTTAGAACCTTAAGGTCCTAGCTCATGTCCAAGGCACCAAAGCCGGTTAAAAGTCAATAATTGATACCAAAACTTGAATTGTACTACTTCTTATTGCCTATTACATCAACTTAGAGGCTTCATCTGTGTTCTACTATGGTGCTTTTAGTGTCTCCGCATAAGGCAGCACGCGACATAGCTTTGCAGACGATAAGTACAACCGTTTCAGAGAGAAGAGCGGCCAATGTGACGATCTGGCTTTAAGTCGATTCGATAACAAATGACGCAAATGGACGGATTTCTCAGGTTTTTACTATATATGAACACTTTTCACATTCTCCCGATGAAATCGGCTGCTAGTCCTCCTTTCATGCAGAATCTTAAGGTCCTAGCTCATGTCCAAGGCACCAAAGCCAGCTAAAAAGTTAATAATCGATACCTAAAACTTGAATTGTACTACTTCTTACTGGCTATTACATCAACTTAGAAGCTTCATCTGTGTTCTACTATGGAGCTTTTAGTGTCTCCGCATACCGCAGCACGCGACATAGCTTTGCAGTCAATAAGTACAACCGTCTCAGAGAGAAGAGCGGCCAATGTGACGATCTGGCTTTAAGTCGATTCGATAACAAATGACGAAAACGGCGGTATTTCTCAGGTTTTTACTACATATGAACACTTTTCACATTCTCCCGTGCAAATCGGCTGCTAGTCCTCCTTTCATGCAGAATCTTAAGGTCCTAGCTCATGTCCAAGGCACCAAAGCCAGCTAAAAAGTCAATAATCGATACCTAAAACTTGAATTGTACTACTTCTTCTTGGCTATTACATCAACTTAGAAGCTTCATCTGCGTTCTACTATGGTGCTTTTAGTGTCTCAGCATACCGCAGCACGTGACATAGCTTTGCAGACGATAAGTACAACCGTTTCAGAGAGAAGAGCGGCCAGTGTGACGATCTGGCTTTAAGTCGATTCGATAACAAATGACGAAAACGGACGGATTTCTCAGGTTTTTACTACATATGAACACTTTTCACATTCTCCCGTGCAACTCGGCTGCTTGTCCTCCTTTCATGCAGAATCTTAAGGTCCTAGCTCATGTCCAAGGCACAAAAGCCAGCTAAAAAGTCAATAATCGATACCTAAAACTTGAATTGTACTACTTCTTACTATCTATTACATCAATTTAGTAGCTTCATCTGTGTTCTACTATGGTGCTTTTAGTGTCTCCGCATACCGCAGCACGCGACATAGCTTTGCAGACGGTAAGTACAAGCGATTCAGAGAGAAGAGCGGCCAATGTGACGATCTGGCTTTAAGTCGATTCGATAACAAATGGCAAAAACGGACGAATTTCTCAGGTTTTTACTACATTTGAACACTTTTCACATTTTCCCGTGCAACTCGGCTGCTAGTCCTCCTTTCATTTAGAATCTTAAGGTCCTAGCTCATGTCCAAGGCACCAAAGCCGGTTAAAAGTCAATAATTGATACCAAAACTTGAATTGTACTACTTCTTATTGCCTATTACATCAACTTAGAGGCTTCATCTGTGTTCTACTATGGTGCTTTTAGTGTCTCCGCATAAGGCAGCACGCGACATAGCTTTGCAGACGATAAGTACAACCGTTTCAGAGAGAAGAGCGGCCAATGTGACGATCTGGCTTTAAGTCGATTCGATAACAAATGACGCAAATGGACGGATTTCTCAGGTTTTTACTATATATGAACACTTTTCACATTCTCCCGATGAAATCGGCTGCTAGTCCTCCTTTCATGCAGAATCTTAAGGTCCTAGCTCATGTCCAAGGCACCAAAGCCAGCTAAAAAGTCAATAATCGATACCTAAACCTTGAATTGTACTACTTCTTCCTTTCTATTACATCAACTTAGAAGCTTCATCTGTGTTCTACTATGGTGCTTTTAGTGTCTCAGCATACCGCATCACGCGACATAGCTTTGCAGACGATAAGTACAACCGTTTCAGAGAGAAGAGCGGCCAGTGTGACGATCTGGCTTTAAGTCGATTCGATAACAAATGACGAAAACGGACGGATTTCTAGGTTTTTACTACATATGAACACTTTTCACATTCTCCCGTGCAACTCGGCTGCTAGTCCTCCTTCATGAAAAATCTTAATTTCCTAGCTCATGTCCAAGGCACCAAACAAGGGTAAAATTCAATAACCGATACCTAAAACTTTAATTGTACTACTTCTTACTGGCTATTACATCAACTTAGAAGCTTCATCTGTGTTCAACTATGGTGCTTTTAGTGTCTCAGCATACCGAAGCACGCGACATAGCTTTGCAGACGATAAGTACAACCGTTTCAGAGAGAAGAGAGGCCAATGTGACGATCTAGCTTTAAGTCGATTCGATAACAATTGACGAAAACGGACGGATTTCTAGGTTTTTACTACATATGAACACTTTTCATTATCTCCCGTGCAACTCCGCTGCTAATCCTCCTTTCATGCAGAATCTTAAGGTCCTAGCTCATGTCCAAGGCACCAAAGCCAGCTAAAAAGTAAATAATCGATACCTAAAACTTGAATTTTACTATATCTTACTGGCTATTACATCAACTTAGAAGCTTCATCTGAGTTCTACTATGGTGCTTTTACTGTCTCCGCATACCGCAGCACGCGACATAGCTTTGCAGACGAGAAGTACAACCGTTTCAGAGAGAAGAGCGGCCAATGTGACGATCTGGCTTTAAGTCGATTCGATAACAAATGGCAAAATCGGACGTATTTCTCAGGTTTTTACTACATTTGAACACTTTTCACATTTTCCCGTGCTACTCGGCTGCTAGTCCTCCTTTCATTTAGAATCTTAAGGTCCTAGCTCATGTCCAAATTCTCCTTTCATGCAGAATCTTAAGGTCCTAGCTCATGTCCAAGGCACCAAAACCAGCTAAAAAGTCAATAATCGATATCTAAAACTTGAATTGTACTACTTCTTACTGGTTTATACATCAACTTAGAAGCTTCATCTGTGTTCTTCTATGTTTCTTTTAGTGTCTCCACATACCGCAGCACGCGACATAGCTTTGCAGACGATAAGTACAATCGATTCAGAGAGGAGAGCGGCCAATGTGACGATCTGGCTTTAAGTCGATTCGATAACAAATGACGAAAACGGACGGATTTTTCAGGTTTTTACTACATTTGAACACTTTTCACATCTTCCCGTGCAACTCGGCTGCTAGTCCTCCTTTCATGCAGAATCTTAAGGTCCTAGCTCATCTCCAAGGCACCAAAGCCAGCTAAAAAGTCAATAATCGATACCTAAAACTTGAATTGTACTACTTCTTACTGGCTATTACATCAATTTAGAAGCTTCATCTGTGTACTACTATGGTGCTTTTAGTGTCTCCGCATACCGCAGCACGCGACATAGCTTTGCAGACGGTAAGTACAAGCGTTTCAGAGAGAAGAGCGGCCAATGTGACGATCTGGCTTTAAGTCGATTCGATAACAAATGGCAAAAACAGACGTATTTCTCAGGTTTTTACTACATTTGAACACTTTTCACATTTTCCCGTGCAACTCGGCTGCTAGTCCTCCTTTCATTTAGAATCTTAAGGTCCTAGCTCATGTCCAAGGCACCAAAGCCGGCTAAAAAGTCAATAATCGATACCTAAAACTTGAATTGTACTACTTCTTACTGGCTATTACATCAATTTAGAAGCTTCATCTGTGTACTACTATGGTGCTTTTAGTGTCTCCGCATACCGCAGCACGCGACATAGCTTTGCAAGCGGTAAGTAGAAGCGTTTCAGAGAGAAGAGCGGCCAATGTGACGATCTGGCTTTAAGTCGATTCGATAACAAATGGCAAAAACGGACGTATTTCTCAGGTTTTTACTACATTTGAACACTTTTCACATTTTCCCGTGCAACTCGGCTGCTAGTCCTCATTTCATTTAGAATCTTAAGGTCCTAGCTTATGTCCAAAGCACCAAAGCCGGTTAAAAGTCAATAATCGATACCTAAAACTTGAATTGTACTACTTCTTCTTGGCTATTACATCAACTTAGAAGCTTCATCTGCGTTCTACTATGGTGCTTTTAGTGTCTCAGCATACCGCAGCACGCGACATAGCTTTGCAGACGATAAGTACAACCGTTTCAGAGAGAAGAGCGGCCAGTGTGACGATCTGGCTTTAAGTCGATTCGATAACAAATGACGAAAACGGACGGATTTCTCAGGTTTTTACTACATATGAACACTTTTCACATTCTCCCGTGCAACTCGGCTGCTTGTCCTCCTTTCATGCAGAATCTTAAGGTCCTAGCTCATGTCCAAGGCACAAAAGCCAGCTAAAAAGTCAATAATCGATACCTAAAACTTGAATTGTACTACTTCTTACTGGCTATTACATCAACTTAGTAGCTTCATCTGTGTTCTACTATGGTGCTTTTAGTGTCTCCGCATACCGCAGCACGCGACATAGCTTTGCAGACGGTAAGTACAAGCGTTTCAGAGAGAAGAGCGGCCGATGTGACGATCTGGCTTTAAGTCGATTCGATAACAAATGGCAAAAACGGACGAATTTCTCAGGTTTTTACTACATTTGAACACTTTTCACATTTTCCCGTGCAACTCGTTTGCTAGTCCTCCTTTCATTTAGAATCTTAAGGTCCTAGCTCATGTCCAAGGCACCAAAGCCGGTTAAAAGTCAATAATTGATATCAAAACTTGAATTGTACTACTTCTTATTGCCTATTACATCAACTTAGAGGCTTCATCTGTGTTCTACTATGGTGCTTTTAGTGTCTCCGCATAACGCAGCACGCGACATAGCTTTGCAGACGATAAGTACAACCGTTTCAGGGAGAAGAGCGGCCAATGTGACGATCTGGCTTTAAGTCGATTCGATAACAAATGGCAAAATCGGACGTATTTCTCAGGTTTTTACTACATTTGAACACTTTTCACATTTTCCCGTGCTACTCGGCTGCTAGTCCTCCTTTCATTTAGAATCTTAAGGTCCTAGCTCATGTCCAAATTCTCCTTTCATGCAGAATCTTAAGGTCCTAGCTCATGTCCAAGGCACCAAAGCCGGCTAAAAAGTCAATAATCGATACCTAAAACTTGAATTGTACAACTTCTTACTGCCTATTACATCAACTTAGAAGCTTCATCTGTGTTCTACTATGGTGCTTTTACTGTCTCCGCATACCGCAGCACGCGACATAGCTTTGCAGACGATAAGTAGAAATTTTTCAGAGAGAAGAGCGGCCAATGTGACGATCTGGCTTTAAGTCGATTCGATAAGAAATGACGAAAACGGACGGATTTCTAGGTTTTTACTACATATGAACACTTTTCATATTCTCCCGTGCAACTCCGCTGCTAATTCTCCTTTCATGCAGAATCTTAAGGTCCTAGCTCATGTCCAAGGCAAAAAAGCCGGCTAAAAAGTCAATAATCGATACCTAAAACTTGAATTGTACTACTTCTTACTGAATATTACATCAACTTAGAAACTTCATCTGTGTTCTACTATGGTGCTTTTAGTGTCTCCGCATCCCGCAGCACGCGACATAGCTTTGCAGACGATAAGTACAACCGTTTCAGGGAGAAGAGCGGCCAATGTGACAATCTGGCTTTAAGTCGATTCGATAACAAATGACGAAGACGGACGGATTTCTAAGGTTTTTACTACATATGAACACTTTTCACATTCTCCCATGCAACTCGGCTGCTAGTCCTCCTTCATGCAAAATCTTAATTTCCTAGCTCATGTCCAAGGCACCAAAGAAGCGTAAAAAGTCAATAACCGTTACCTAAAACTTTAATTGTACTGCTTCTTACTGGCTATTACATCAACTTAGAAGCTTGATCTGTGTTCTACTATGGTGCTTTTAGTGTGTCCGCATACCGCAGCACGCGACATAGCTTTGCAGACGATAAGTACAAGCGTTTCAGAGAGAAGAGCGGGCAATGTGACGATCTGGCTTTATGTAGATTCGATAACAAATGACGAAAACGGACGGAGTTCTCAGGTTTTTAATACAGATGAACACTTTTCACATTCTCCCGTGCAACTCGGCTGCTAGTCCTCCTTTCATGCAGAATCATAAGGTCCTAGGTCATGTCCAAGGCACGAAAGCCAGCTAAAAAGTCAATAATCGATACCTAAAACTTGAATTGTACTACTTCTTACTGGCTATTACATCAACTTAGAAGCTTCATCTGTGTTCTACTATGGTGCTTTTAGTGTCTCCGCATACCGAAGCACGTGACATAGCTTTGCAGACGATAAGTACAAGCGTTTCAGAGAGAAGAGCGGCCAATGTGACGATCTGGCTTTATGTAGATTCGATAACAAATGACGAAAACGGACGGATTTCTCAGGTTTTTAATACAGATGAACACTTTTCACATTCTCCCGTGCAACTCGGCTGCTTGTCCTCCTTTCATGCAGAATCATAAGGTCCTAGCTCATGTCCAAGGCACCAAAGCCAGCTAAAAAGTCAATAATCGATACCTATAACTTGAATTGTACTACTTCTTACTGGCTATTACATCAACTTAGAAGCTTCATCTGTGTTCTACTATGGTGCTTTTAGTGTCTCCGCATACCGCAGCACGCGACATAGCTTTGCAGACGATCAGTACAACCGTTTCAGAGAGAAGAGCGCCCAATGTGACGATCTGGCTTGAAGTCGATTCGTTAAAAATTGACGAAAACGGACGGTTTTCTCAGGTTTTTACTACATATGAACACTTTTCACATTCTCCCGTGCAACTCGGCTGCTAGTCCTCCTTTCATGCAGAATCTTACGGTCCTAGCTCAAGTCCTAGGCACCAAAACCAGCTAAAAAGTCAATAACCGATACCTAAAACTTTAATTGTATTACTTCTTACCGGCTATTACATCAACTTAGAAGCTTGATCTGTGTTCTACTATGGTGCTTTTAGTGTGTCCGCATACCGCAGCACGCGACATAGCTTTGCAGACGATAAGTACAACTTTTTCAGAGAGAAGAGCGGCCAATGTGACGATCTGGCTTGAAGTCGATTCGATAACAAATGACGAAAACGGACGGATTTCTCAGGTTTTTACTACATATGAACACTTTTCACATTCTCCCGTTCAACTCGGCTGCTAGTCCTCCTTTCATGCAGAATCTTAAGGTCGTAGCTCATGTCCAAGGCACCAAAGCCAGCTAAAAAGTCAATAATCGATACATAAAACTTGGATTGTACTACTTCTTACTGGCTATTACATCAACTTAGCAGCTTCATCTGTGTTCTACTATGGTGCTTTTAGTGTCTCCGCATACCGCAGCACGCGACATAGCTTTGCAGACGAGAAGTACAACCGTTTCAGAGAGAAGAGCGGCCAATGTGACGATCTGGCTTTAAGTCGATTCGATAAGAAATGACGAAAACGGACGGATTTCTAGGTTTTTACTACATATGAACACTTCTCATATTCTCCCGTGCAACTCGGCTGCTAGTCCTCCTTTCATGCAGAATCTTAAGGTCCTAGCTCATGTCCAAGGCACCAATGCCAGCTAAAAAGTCAATAATCGATACCTAAAACTTGTATTGCACTATATCTTACTGGCTATTACATCAACTTAGAAGCTTCATCTGTGTTCTACTATGGTGCTTTTACTGTCTCCGCATACCGCAGCACGCGACATAGCTTTGCAGACGATAAGTACAACCGTTTCAGAGAGAAGAGCGGCAGATGTGACGATCTGGCTGTAAGTCGATTCGATAACAAATGACGAAAACGGACGGTTTTCTCAGGTTTTTACTACATATGAACACTTTTCACATTCTCCCGTGCAACTCCGCTGCTAATCCTCCTTTCATGCAGAATCTTATTTTCCTAGCTCATGTCCAAGGCACCAAAGCCAGCTAAAAAGTCAATAATCGAAACCTAAAACTTGAATTGTACTACTTCTTACTGGCCATTACATCAACTTAGAAGCTTCATCTGTGTTCTACTATGGTGATTTTAGTGTCTCCGCATACCGCAGCACGCGACATAGCTTTGCAGACGATAAGTACAACCGTTTCAGAGAGAAGAGCGGCCAATGTGACGATCTGGCTTTAAGTCGATTCGATAAAAAAACACGAAAACGGACCGATTTCTCAGGTTTTTACTTCATATGAACACTTTTCACATTCTCCCGTGCAACAGGGCTGCTAGTCCTCCTTTCATGCAGAATCTTAAGGTCCTAGCTCATGTCCAAGGCACCAAAGCCAGCTAAAAATTCAATATTGAATATCTAAAACTTGAATTGTACTTCTTCTTACTGGAAATTACATCAACTTAGAAACTTCATCTGTGTTCTACTATGGTGCACATAGTGTCTCAGCATATCGCAGCACGCGACATAGCTTTGCAGACGGTAACTACAACCGTTTCAGAGAGAAGAGAGGCCAATGTGACGATCTAGCTTTAAGTCGATTCGATAACAAATGACGAAAACGGACGGATTTCTCAGGTTTTTACTACATATGAACACTTTTCATATTCTCCCGTGCAACTCCGCTGCTAATCCTCCTTTCATGCAGAATCGTAAGGTCCTAGCTCACGTCCAAGGCACCAAAGCCAGCTAAAAATTCAATATTGAATACCTAATACTTGAATTGTACTACTTCTTACTGGCTATTACATCAACTTAGAAGCTTTATCTGTGTTCTACTATGGTGCTTTTAGTGTCTCAGCATACCGCAGCACGCGACATAGCTTTGCAGACGATAAGTACAACCGTTTCAGAGAGTAGAGCGGCCAATGTGACGATCTGGCTTTAAGTCGATTCGATAACAAATGACGAAAACGGACCGATTTCTCAGGTTTTTGCTACATATGAACACTTTTCACATTCTCCCGTGCAACTCGGCTGCTAGTCCTCCTTTCATGCAGAATCTTAAGGTCCTAGCTCATGTCCAAGGCACCAATGCCAGCTAAAAAGTCAATAATCGATACCTAAAACTTGAATTGTACTACTTCTTACTGGATATTACATCAACTTAGAAGCTTCATCTGTGTTCTACTGTGGTGATTTTAGTGTCTCCAGATACCGCAGCACGTGACGTAGCTTTGCAGACGATAAGTACAACCGATTCAGAGAGAAGAGCTGCCAATGTGACGATCTGGCTTTAAGTCGATTCGATAACAAATGACGAAAACGTACGTATTTCTCAGGTTTTTACTACATATGAACACTTTTCACATTCTCCCGTGCAACTCGGCTGCTAGTCCTCCTTTCATGCAGAATGTTCAGGTCCTAGCTCATGTCCAAGGCACCAAATCCAGCTATAAAGTCAATAATCGATACCTAAAACTTGAATTGTACTACGTCTTTTTGGGTATTACATCAACTTAGAAGCTTCATCTGTGTTCTACTATGGTGCTCTTAGTGTCTCCGCATATCGGAGCACGCGACATAGCTTTGTAGACGATAAGTACAACCGTTTCAGAGAGAAGAGCGGCCTATGTGACGATCTGGCTTTAAGTCGATTCGATAACAAATGACGAAAGCGGACGGATTTCTCAGGCTTTTACTACATATGAACACTTTTCTCATTCTCCCGTGCAACTCGGCTGCTAGTCCTCCTTTCATGCAGAATCTCAAGGTCCTAGCTCATGTCCAAGGCACCAAAGCCAGCTAAAAAGTAAATAATCGATACCTAAAACTTGAATTGTACTACTTCTTACTGGCTATTACATCAACTTAGAAGATTCATCTGTGTTCTACTATGGTGCTTTTAGTGTCTCCGCATACCGCAGCACGCGACATAGCTTTGCAGACGATAAGTACAAGCGTTTCAGAAAGAGGAGCGGCCAATGTGACGATCTGGCTTTAAGTCGATTCGATAACAAATGACGAAAACGGCGGTATTTCTCAGGTTTTTACTACATTTGAACACTTTTCACATCTTCCCGTGCAACTCGGCTGCTAGTCCTCCTTTCATTCAGAATCTTAAGGTCCTAGCTCATGTCCAAGGCACCAAAGCCAGCTAAAAAGTCAATAATCGATACCTAAAACTTGAATTGTACTACTTCTTACTGGCTATTACATCAACTTAGAAGCTTCATCTGTGTTCTACTATGGTGATTTTAGTGTCTCCGCATACCGCAGCACGCGACATAGCTTTGCAGAAGATATGTACAACCGTTTCAGAGAGAAGAGCGGCCAATGTGACGACCTGGCTTAAAGTCGATTCCATAACAAATGACGGAAACGGACGGATTACTCAAGTTTTTACTACATATGGACACTTTTCACATTCTCCCATGTAACTCGGCTGGTAGTCCTCCTTTCATGCAGAATCTTAAGGTCCTAGCTCATGTCCAAGTCACCAAAACCAGCTAAAAAGTCAATAATCGATACCTAAAACTTGAATTGTACTACTTCTTACTGGTTTATACATCAACTTAGAAGCTTCATCTGTGTTCTACTATGATTCTTTTAGTGTCTCCACATACCGCAGCACGCGACATAGCTTTGCAGACGATAAGTACAACCGATTCAGAGAGGACAGCGGCCAATGTGACGTTCTGGCTTTAAGTCGATTCGATAACAAATGACGAAAACGGACGGATTTTTCAGGTTTTTACTACATTTGAACACTTTTCACATTTCCCGTGCAACTCGGCTGCTAGTCCTCCTTTCAGGCAGAATCTTAAGGTCCTAGCTCATCTCCAAGGCACCAAAGCCAGCTAAAAAGTCAATAATCGATACCTAAAACTTGAATTGTACTACTTCTTACTGGCTATTACATCAATTTAGAAGCTTCATCTGTGTACTACTATGGTGCTTTTAGTGTCTCCGCATACCGCAGCACGCGACATAGCTTTGCAGACGGTAAGTACAAGCGTTTCAGAGAGAAGAGCGGCCAATGTGACGATCTGGCTTTAAGTCGATTCGATAACAAATGGCAAAAACGGACGTATTTCTCAGGTTTTTACTACATTTGAACACTTTTCACATTTTCCCGTGCAACTCGGCTGCTAGTCCTCCTTTCATTTAGAATCTTAAGGTCCTAGCTCATGTCCAAGGCACCAAAGCCGGCTAAAAAGTCAATAATCGATACCTAAAACTTGAATTGTACTACTTCTTACTGGCTATTACTTCAATTTAGAAGCTTCATCTGTGTACTACTATGGTGCTTTTAGTGTCTCCGCATACCGCAGCACGCGACATAGCTTTGCAGACGGTAAGTAGAAGCGTTTCAGAGAGAAGAGCGGCCAATGTGACGATCTGGCTTTAAGTCGATTAGATAACAAATGGCAAAAACGGATGTATTTCTCAGGTTTTTACTACATTTGAACACTTTTCACATTTTCCCGTGCAACTCGGCTGCTAGTCCTCCTTTCATTTAGAATCTTAAGGTCCTAGCTCATGTCCAAGGCACCAAAGCCAGCTAAAAAGTTAATAATCGATACCTAAAACTTGAATTGTACTACTTCTTACTGGCTATTACATCAACTTAGAAGCTTCATCTGTGTTCTACTATGGAGCTTTTAGTGTCTCCGCATACCGCAGCACGCGACATAGCTTTGCAGTCAATAAGTACAACCGTCTCAGAGAGAAGAGCGGCCAATGTGACGATCTGGCTTTAAGTCGATTCGATAACAAATGACGAAAACGGCGGTATTTCTCAGGTTTTTACTACATATGAACACTTTTCACATTCTCCCGTGCAAATCGGCTGCTAGTCCTCCTTTCATGCAGAATCTTAAGGTCCTAGCTCATGTCCAAGGCACCAAAGCCAGCTAAAAAGTCAATAGTCGATACCTAAAACTTGAATTGTACTACTTCTTCTTGGCTATTACATCAACTTAGAAGCTTCATCTGTGCTCTACTATGGTGCTTTTAGTGTCTCAGCATACCGCAGCACGCGACATAGCTTTGCAGACGATAAGTACAACCGTTTCAGAGAGAAGAGCGGCCAGTGTGACGATCTGGCTTTAAGTCGATTCGATAACAAATGACGAAAACGGACGGATTTCTCAGGTTTTTACTACATATGAACACTTTTCACATTCTCCCGTGCAACTCGGCTGCTTGTCCTCCTTTCATGCAGAATCTTAAGGTCCTAGCTCATGTCCAAGGCACAAAAGCCAGCTAAAAAGTCAATAATCGATACCTAAAACTTGAATTGTACTACTTCTTACTGGCTATTACATCAATTTAGTAGCTTCATCTGTGTTCTACTATGGTGCTTTTAGTGTCTCCGCATACCGAAGTACGCGACATAGCTTTGCAGACGGTAAGTACAAGCGTTTCAGAGAGAAGAGCGGCCAATGTGACGATCTGGCTTTAAGTCGATTCGATAACAAATGGCAAAAACGGACGAATTTCTCAGGTTTTTACTACATTTGAACACTTTTCACATTTTCCCGTGCAACTCGGCTGCTAGTCCTCCTTTCATTTAGAATCTTAAGGTCCTAGCTCATGTCCAAGGCACCAAAGCCGGTTAAAAGTCAATAATTGATACCAAAACTTGAATTGTACTACTTCTTATTGCCTATTACATCAACTTAGAAGCTTCATCTGTGTTCTACTATGGTGCTTTTAGTGTCTCAGCATACCGCATCACGCGACATAGCTTTGCAGACGATAAGTACAACCGTTTCAGAGAGAAGAGCGGCCAGTGTGACGATCTGGCTTTAAGTCGATTCGATAACAAATGACGAAAACGGACGGATTTCTAGGTTTTAACTACATATGAACACTTTTCACATTCTCCCGTGCAACTCGGCTGCTAGTCCTCCTTCATGAAAAATCTTAATTTCCTAGCTCATGTCCAAGGCACCAAACAAGGGTAAAAAGTCAATAACCGATACCTAAAACTTTAATTGTACTACTTCTTACTGGCTATTACATCAACTTAGAAGCTTCATCTGTGTTCAACTATGGTGCTTTTAGTGTCTCAGCATACCGAAGCACGCGACATAGCTTTGCAGACGATAAGTACAACCGTTTCAGAGAGAAGAGCGCCCAATGTGACGATCTGGCTTGAAGTCGATTCGATAACAATTGACGAAAACGGACGGTTTTCTCAGGTTTTTACTACATATGAACACTTTTCACATTCTCCCGTGCAACTCGGCTGCTAGTCCTCCTTCATGCAAAATCTTAATTTCCTGGCTCATGTCCAAGGCACCAAAGAAGGGTAAAAAGTCAATAACCGATACCTAAAACTTTAATTGTACTACTTCTTCCTGGCTATTACATCAACTTAGAAGCTTCATCTGTGTTCTACTATGGTGCTTTTAGTGTGTCCGCATACCGCAGCACGCGACATAGCTTCGCAAAAGATATGTACAAATTTTTCAGAGAGAAGAGCGGCCAATGTGACGATCTGGCTTTAAGTCGATTCGATAACAAATCACGAAAACGGACGGATTTCTAGGTTTTTACTACATATGAACACTTTTCATATTCTCCCGTGCGACTCCGCTGCCAATCCTCCTTTCATGCAGAATCTTAAGGTCCTAGCTCATGTCCAAGGCACCAAAGCCAGTTAAGAAGTCAATAATCGATAACTAAAACTTGAATTGTACTACTTCTTCCTTGCTATTACTTCAACTTAGAAGCTTCATCTGTGTTCTACTATGGTGCTTTTACTGTCTCCGCATACCGCAGCACGCGACATAGCTTTGCAGACTATAAGTACAAGCGTTTCAGAGAGAAGAGCGGCCAATGTGACGATCTGGCTTTAAGTCGATTCGATAACAAATGACGAATACGGACGGATATCTAGGTTTTTACTACATATGAACACTTTTCATTATCTCCCGTGCAACTCCGCTGCTAATCCTCCTTTCATGCAGAATCTTAAGGTCCTAGCTCATGTCCAAGGCACCAAAGCCAGCTAAAAAGTAAATAATCGATACCTAAAACTTGAATTTTACTATATCTTACTGGCTATTACATCAACTTAGAAGCTTCATCTGAGTTCAACTATGGTGCTTTTACTGTCTCCGCATACCGCAGCACGCGACATAGCTTTGCAGACGAGAAGTACAACCGTTTCAGAGAGAAGAGCGGCCAATGTGACGATCTGGCTTTAAGTCGATTCGATAACAAATGGCGAAATCGGACGTATTTCTCAGGTTTTTACTACATTTGAACACTTTTCACATTTTCCCGTGCAACTCGGCTGCTAGTCCTCCTTTCATTTAGAATCTTAAGGTCCTAGCTCATGTCCAAGGCACCAAAGCCGGCTAAAAAGTCAATAATCGATACCTAAAACTTCAATTGTACTACTTCTTACTGCCTATTACATCACCTTAGAAGCTTCATCTGAGTTCTACTATGGTGCTTTTACTGTCTCCGCATACCGCAGCACGCGACATAGCTTTGCAGACGAGAAGTACAACCGTTTCAGAGAGAAGAGCGGCCAATGTGACGATCTGGCTTTAAGTCGATTCGATAACAAATGGCGAAATCGGACGTATTTCTCAGGTTTTTACTACATTTGAACACTTTTCACATTTTCCCGTGCTACTCGGCTGCTAGTCCTCCTTTCATTTAGAATCTTAAGGTCCTAGCTCATGTCCAAGGCACCAAAGCCGGCTAAAAAGTCAATAATCGATACCTAAAACTTGAATTGTACTACTTCTTACTGCCTATTACATCAACTTAGAAGCTTCATCTGTGTTCAACTATGGTGCTTTTAGTGTCTCAGCATACCGAAGCACGCGACATAGCTTTGCAGACGATAAGTACAACCGTTTCAGAGAGAAGAGCGCCCAATGTGACGATCTGGCTTGAAGTCGATTCGATAACAATTGACGAAAACGGACGGTTTTCTCAGGTTTTTACTACATATGAACACTTTTCACATTCTCCCGTGCAACTCGGCTGCTAGTCCTCCTTCATGCAAAATCTTAATTTCCTGGCTCATGTCCAAGGCACCAAAGAAGGGTAAAAAGTCAATAACCGATACCTAAAACTTTAATTGTACTACTTCTTCCTGGCTATTACATCAACTTAGAAGCTTCATCTGTGTTCTACTATGGTGCTTTTAGTGTGTCCGCATACCGCAGCACGCGACATAGCTTCGCAAAAGATATGTACAAATTTTTCAGAGAGAAGAGCGGCCAATGTGACGATCTGGCTTTAAGTCGATTCGATAACAAATCACGAAAACGGACGGATTTCTAGGATTTTTACTACATATGAACACTTTTCATATTCTCCCGTGCGACTCCGCTGCCAATCCTCCTTTCATGCAGAATCTTAAGGTCCTAGCTCATGTCCAAGGCACCAAAGCCAGTTAAGAAGTCAATAATCGATAACTAAAACTTGAATTGTACTACTTCTTCCTTGCTATTACTTCAACTTAGAAGCTTCATCTGTGTTCTACTATGGTGCTTTTACTGTCTCCGCATACCGCAGCACGCGACATAGCTTTGCAGACTATAAGTACAAGCGTTTCAGAGAGAAGAGCGGCCAATGTGACGATCTGGCTTTAAGTCGATTCGATAACAAATGACGAAAACGGACGGATATCTAGGTTTTTACTACATATGAACACTTTTCATTATCTCCCGTGCAACTCCGCTGCTAATCCTCCTTTCATGCAGAATCTTAAGGTCCTAGCTCATGTCCAAGGCACCAAAGCCAGCTAAAAAGTAAATAATCGATACCTAAAACTTGAATTTTACTATATCTTACTGGCTATTACATCAACTTAGAAGCTTCATCTGAGTTCAACTATGGTGCTTTTACTGTCTCCGCATACCGCAGCACGCGACATAGCTTTGCAGACGAGAAGTACAACCGTTTCAGAGAGAAGAGCGGCCAATGTGACGATCTGGCTTTAAGTCGATTCGATAACAAATGGCGAAATCGGACGTATTTCTCAGGTTTTTACTACATTTGAACACTTTTCACATTTTCCCGTGCAACTCGGCTGCTAGTCCTCCTTTCATTTAGAATCTTAAGGTCCTAGCTCATGTCCAAGGCACCAAAGCCGGCTAAAAAGTCAATAATCGATACCTAAAACTTGAATTGTACTACTTCTTACTGCCTATTACATCAACTTAGAAGCTTCATCTGTGTTCTACTATGGTGCTTTTAGTGTCTCCGCATACCGCAGCACGCGACATAGCTTTGCAGACGATAAGTACAACCGTTTCAGGGAGAAGAGCGGCCAATGTGACAATCTGGCTTTAAGTCGATTCGATAACAAATGACGAAAACGGACGGATTTCTAAGGTTTTTACTACATATGAACACTTTTCACATTCTCCCATGCAACTCGGCTGCTAGTCCTCCTTCATGCAAAATCTTAATTTCCTAGCTCATGTCCAAGGCACCAAAGAAGCGTAAAAAGTCAATAACCGATACCTAAAACTTTAATTGTACTGCTTCTTACTGGCTATTATATCAACTTAGAAGCTTGATCTGTGTTCTACTATGGTGCTTTTAGTGTCTCCGCATACCGCAGCACGCGACATAGCTTTGCAGACGATAAGTACAAGCGTTTCAGAGAGAAGAGCGGGCAATGTGACGATCTGGCTTTATGTAGATTCGATAACAAATGACGAAAACGGACGGATTTCTCAGGTTTTTAAAACAGATGAACACTTTTCACATTCTCCCGTGCAACTCGGCTGCTAGTCCTCCTTTCATGCAGAATCATAAGGTCCTAGGTCATGTCCAAGGCACGAAAGCCAGCTAAAAAGTCAATAATCGATACCTAAAACTTGAATTGTACTACTTCTTACTGGCTATTACATCAACTTAGAAGCTTCATCTGTGTTCTACTATGGTGCTTTTAGTGTCTCCGCATACCGCAGCACGTGACATAGCTTTGCAGACGATAAATACAAGCGTTTCAGAGAGAAGAGCGGCCAATGTGACGATCTGGCTTTATGTAGATTCGATAACAAATGACGAAAACGGACGGATTTCTCAGGTTTTTAATACAGATGAACACTTTTCACATTCTCCCGTGCAACTCGGCTGCTTGTCCTCCTTTCATGCTGAATCATAAGGTCCTAGCTCATGTCCAAGGCACCAAAGCCAGCTAAAAAGTCAATAATCGCTACCTATAACTTGAATTGTACTACTTCTTACTGGCTATTACATCAACTTAGAAGCTTCATCTGTGTTCTACTATGGTGCTTTTAGTGTCTCCGCATACCGCAGCACGCGACATAGCTTTGCAGGCGATCAGTACAACCGTTTCAGAGAGAAGAGCGGCCAATGTGACGATCTGGCTTTAAGTCGATTCGATAACAAATGACGAAAACGGACGGATTTCTAAGGTTTTTACTACATATGAACACTATTCACATTCTCCCGTGCAACTCGGCTGCTAGTCCTCCTTCATGCAAAATCTTAATTTCCTAGCTCATGTCCAAGGAGCCAAAGAAGCGTAAAAAGTCAATAACCGATACCTAAAACTTTAATTGTATTACTTCTTACCGGCTATTACATCAACTTAGAAGCTTGATCTGTGTTCTACTATAGTGCTTTTAGTGTGTCCGCATACCGCAGCACGCGACATAGCTTTGCAGACGATAAGTACAACTTTTTCAGATAGAAGAGCGGCCAATGTGACGATCTGGCTTGAAGTCGATTCGATAACAAATGACGAAAACGGACGGATTTCTCAGGTTTTTACTACATATGAACACTTTTCACATTCTCCCGTGCAACTCGGCTGCTTGTCCTCCTTTCATGCAGAATCTTAAGGTCCTAGCTCATGTCCAAGGCACAAAAGCCAGCTAAAAAGTCAATAATCGATACCTAAAACTTGAATTTTACTATATCTTACTGGCTATTACATCAACTTAGAAGCTTCATCTGTGTTCTGCTATGGTGCTTTTACTGTCTCCGCATACCGCAGCACGCGACATAGCTTTGCAGACGAGAAGTACAACCGTTTCAGAGAGAAGAGCGGCCAATGTGACGATCTGGCTTTAAGTCGATTCGATAACAAATGACGAAAACGGACGGATTTCTCAGGTTTTTACTACATATGAACACTTTTCATATTCTCCCGTGCAACTCGGCTGCTAGTCCTCCTTTCATGCAGAATCTTAAGGTCCTAGCTCATGTCCAAGGCACCAATGCCAGCTAAAAAGTCAATAATCGATACCTAAAACTTGTATTGCACTATATCTTACTGGCTATTACATCAACTTAGAAGCTTCATCTGTGTTCTACTATGGTGCTTTTACTGTCTCCGCATACCGCAGCACGTGACATAGCTTTGCAGACGATAAGTACAACCGTTTCAGAGAGAAGAGCGGCCAATGTGACGATCTGGCTTTAAGTCGATTCGATAACAAATGACGAAAACGGACGGATTTCTCAGGTTTTTACTACATATGAACACTTTTCACATTCTCCCGTGCAACTCCGCTGCTAATCCTCCTTTCATGCAGAATCTTATTTTCCTAGCTCATGTCCAAGGCACCAAAGCCAGCTAAAAAGTCAATAATCGATACCTAAAACTTGAATTGTACTACTTCTTACTGGCTATTACATCAACTTAGAAGCTTCATCTGTGTTCTACTATGGTGATTTTAGTGTCTCCGCATACCGCAGCACGCGACATAGCTTTGCAGACGATAAGTACAACCGTTTCAGAGAGAAGAGCGGCCAATGTGACGATCTGGCTTTAAGTCGATTCGATAAAAAATCACGAAAACGGACCGATTTCTCAGGTTTTTACTACATATGAACACTTTTCACATTCTCCCGTGCAACAGGGCTGCTAGTCCTCCTTTCATGCAGAATCTTAAGGTCCTAGCTCATGTCCAAGGCACCAAAGCCAGCTAAAAATTCAATATTGAATATCTAAAACTTGAATTGTACTTCTTCTTACTGGAAATTACATCAACTTAGAAACTTCATCTGTGTTCTACTATGGTGCTCATAGTGTCTCAGCATATCGCAGCACGCGACATAGCTTTGCAGACGGTAAGTACAACCGTTTCAGAGAGAAGAGAGGCCAATGTGACGATCTAGCTTTAAGTCGATTCGATAACAAATGACGAAAACGGACGGATTTCTCAGGTTTTTACTCCATATGAACACTTTTCATATTCTCCCGTGCAACTCCGCTGCTAATCCTCCTTTCATGCAGAATCGTAAGGTCCTAGCTCACGTCCAAGGCACCAAAGCCAGCTAAAAATTCAATATTGAATACCTAATACTTGAATTGTACTACTTCTTACTGGCTATTACATCAACTTAGAAGCTTCATCTGTGTTCTACTATGGTGATTTTAGTGTCTCCGCATACCGCAGCACGCGACATAGCTTTGCAGACGATATGTACAAATTTTTCAGAGAGAAGAGCGGCCAATGTGACGATCTGGCTTGAAGTCGATTCGATAACAAATGACGAAAACGGACGGATTTTTCAGGTTTTTACTACATATGAACACTTTTCACATTCTCCCGTGCAACTCCGCTGCTAGTCCTTCTTCATGCAAAATCTTAATTTCCTGGCTCATGTCCAAGGCACCAAAGAAGGGTAAAAAGTCAATAACCGATACCTAAAACTTTAATTATACTACTTCTTGCTGGCTATTACATCAACTTAGAAGCTTCATCTGTGTTCTACTATGGTGCTTTTAGTGTGTCCGCATACCGCAGCACGCGACATAGCTTTGCAAAAGATATGTACAAATTTTTCAGAGAGAAGAGCGGCCAGTGTGGCGATCTGGCTTTAAGTCGATTCGATAACAAATCACGAAAACGGACGGATTTCTAGGTTTTTACTACATATGAACACTTTTCATATTCTCCCGTGCGACTCCGCTGCTAATCCTCCTTTCATGCAGAATCTTAAGGTCCTAGCTCATGTCCAAGGCACCAAAGCCAGTTAAGAAGTCAATAATCGATAACTAAAACTTGAATTGTACTACTTCTTCCTTGCTATTACTTCAACTTAGAAGCTTCATCTGTGTTCTACTATGGTGCTTTTAGTGTCTCCGCATACCGCAGCACGCGACATAGCTTTGCAGACGATAAGTACAAGCGTTTCAGAGAGAAGAGCGGCCAATGTGACGATCTGGCTTTAAGTCGATTCGATAACAAATGACGAAAACGGACGGATTTCTAGGTTTTTACTACATATGAACACTTTTCATTATCTCCCGTGCAACTCCGCTGCTAATCCTCCTTTCATGCAGAATCTTAAGCCCTAGCTCATGTCCAAAGCACCAAAGCCAGCTAAAAAGTAAATAATCGATACCTAAAACTTGAATTTTACTATATCTTACTGGCTATTACATCAACTTAGAAGCTTCATCTGAGTTCTACTATGGTGCTTTTACTGTCTCCGCATACCGCAGCACGCGACATAGCTTTGCAGACGAGAAGTACAACCGTTTCAGAGAGAAGAGCGGCCAATGTGACGATCTGGCTTTAAGTCGATTCGATAACAAATGGCGAAATCGGACGTATTTCTCAGGTTTTTACTACATTTGAACACTTTTCACATTTTCCCGTGCAACTCGGCTGCTAGTCCTCCTTTCAATTAGAATCTTAAGGTCCTAGCTCATGTCCAAGGCACCAAAGCCGGCTAAAAAGTCAATAATCGATACCTAAAACTTGAATTGTACTACTTCTTACTGCCTATTACATCAACTTAGAAACTTCATCTGTGTTCTACTATGGTGCTTTTAGTGTCTCCGCATACCGCAGCACGCGACATAGCTTTGCAGACGATAAGTACAACCGTTTCAGGGAGAAGAGCGGCCAATGTGACAATCTGGCTTTAAGTCGATTCGATAACAAATGACGAAGACGGACGGATTTCTAAGGTTTTTACTACATATGAACACTTTTCACATTCTCCCATGCAACTCGGCTGCTAGTCCTCCTTCATGCAAAATCTTAATTTCCTAGCTCATGTCCAAGGCACCAAAGAAGCGTAAAAAGTCAATAACCGATACCTAAAACTTTAATTGTACTGCTTCTTACTGGCTATTACATCAACTTAGAAGCTTGATCTGTGTTCTACTATGGTGCTTTTAGTGTGTCCGCATACCGCAGCACGCGACATAGCTTTGCAGACGATAAGTACAAGCGTTTCAGAGAGAAGAGCGGGCAATGTGACGATCTGGCTTTATGTAGATTCGATAACAAATGACGAAAACGGACGGAGTTCTCAGGTTTTTAATACAGATGAACACTTTTCACATTCTCCCGTGCAACTCGGCTGCTAGTCCTCCTTTCATGCAGAATCATAAGGTCCTAGGTCATGTCCAAGGCACGAAAGCCAGCTAAAAAGTCAATAATCGATACCTAAAACTTGAATTGTACTACTTCTTACTGGCTATTACATCAACTTAGAAGCTTCATCTGTGTTCTACTATGGTGCTTTTAGTGTCTCCGCATACCGCAGCACGTGACATAGCTTTGCAGACGATAAGTACAAGCGTTTCAGAGAGAAGAGCGGCCAATGTGACGATCTGGCTTTATGTAGATTCGATAACAAATGACGAAAACGGACGGATTTCTCATGTTTTTAATACAGATGAACACTTTTCACATTCTCCCGTGCAACTCGGCTGCTTGTCCTCCTTTCATGCAGAATCATAAGGTCCTAGCTCATGTCCAAGGCACCAAAGCCAGCTAAAAAGTCAATAATCGATACCTATAACTTGAATTGTACTACTTCTTACTGGCTATTACATCAACTTAGAAGCTTCATCTGTGTTCTACTATGGTGCTTTTAGTGTCTCCGCATACCGCAGCACGCGACATAGCTTTGCAGACGATCAGTATAACCGTTTCAGAGAGAAGAGCGCCCAATGTGACGATCTGGCTTGAAGTCGATTCGTTAAATATTGACGAAAACGGACGGTTTTCTGAGGTTTTTACTACATATGAACACTTTTCACATTCTCCCGTGCAACTCGGCTGCTAGTCCTCCTTTCATGCAGAATCTTACGGTCCTAGCTCAAGTCCTAGGCACCAAAACCAGCTAAAAAGTCAATAACCGATACCTAAAACTTTAATTGTATTACTTCTTACCGGCTATTACATCAACTTAGAAGCTTGATCTGTGTTCTACTATGGTGCTTTTAGTGTGTCCGCATACCGCAGCACGCGACATAGCTTTGCAGACGATAAGTACAACTTTTTCAGAGAGAAGAGCGGCCAATGTGACGATCTGGCTTGAAGTCGATTCGATAACAAATGACGAAAACGGACGGATTTCTCAGGTTTTTACTACATATGAACACTTTTCACATTCTCCCGTGCAACTCGGCTGCTACTCCTCCTTCATGCAAAATCTAAATTTCCTAGCTCATGTTCAAGGGACCAAAGAAGGGTAAAAAGTCAATAACCGATACCTAAAACTTGAATTGTACTACTTCTTACTGGCCAATACATCAACTTAGAAGCTTCATCTGTGTTCTACTATGGTGATTTTAGTGTCTCCGCATACCGCAGCACGCGACATAGCTTTGCAGACGATAAGTACAACCGTTTCAGAGAGAAGAGCGGCCAATGTGACGATCTGGCTTTAAGTCGATTCGATAAAAAAACACGAAAACGGACCGATTTCTCAGGTTTTTACTACATATGAACACTTTTCACATTCTCCCGTGCAACAGGGCTGCTAGTCCTCCTTTCATGCAGAATCTTAAGGTCCTAGCTCATGTCCAAGGCACCAAAGCCAGCTAAAAATTCAATATTGAATATCTAAAACTTGAATTGTACTTCTTCTTACTGGAAATTACATCAACTTAGAAACTTCATCTGTGTTCTACTATGGTGCACATAGTGTCTCAGCATATCGCAGCACGCGACATAGCTTTGCAGACGGTAAGTACAACCGTTTCAGAGAGAAGAGAGGCCAATGTGACGATCTAGCTTTAAGTCGATTCGATAACAAATGACGAAAACGGACGGATTTCTCAGGTTTTTACTACATATGAACACTTTTCATATTCTCCCGTGCAACTCCGCTGCTAATCCTCCTTTCATGCAGAATCGTAAGGTCCTAGCTCACGTCCAAGGCACCAAAGCCAGCTAAAAATTCAATATTGAATACCTAATACTTGAATTGTACTACTTCTTACTGGCTATTACATCAACTTAGAAGCTTTATCTGTGTTCTACTATGGTGCTTTTAGTGTCTCAGCATACCGCAGCACGCGACATAGCTTTGCAGACGATAAGTACAACCGTTTCAGAGAGAAGAGCGGCCAATGTGACGATCTGGCTTTAAGTCGATTCGATAACAAATGACGAAAACGGACCGATTTCTCAGGTTTTTACTACATATGAACACTTTTCACATTCTCCCGTGCAACTCGGCTGCTAGTCCTCCTTTCATGCAGAATCTTAAGGTCCTAGCTCATGTCCAAGGCACCAATGCCAGCTAAAAAGTCAATAATCGATACCTAAAACTTGAATTGTACTACTTCTTACTGGTTATTACATCAACTTAGAAGCTTCATCTGTGTTCTACTGTGGTGATTTTAGTGTCTCCAGATACCGCAGCACGTGACGTAGCTTTGCAGACGATAAGTACAACCGATTCAGAGAGGACAGCGGCCAATGTGACGTTCTGGCTTTAAGTCGATTCGATAACAAATGACGAAAACGGACGGATTTTTCAGGTTTTTACTACATTTGAACACTTTTCACATTTCCCGTGCAACTCGGCTGCTAGTCCTCCTTTCAGGCAGAATCTTAAGGTCCTAGCTCATCTCCAAGGCACCAAAGCCAGCTAAAAAGTCAATAATCGATACCTAAAACTTGAATTGTACTACTTCTTACTGGCTATTACATCAATTTAGAAGCTTCATCTGTGTACTACTATGGTGCTTTTAGTGTCTCCGCATACCGCAGCACGCGACATAGCTTTGCAGACGGTAAGTACAAGCGTTTCAGAGAGAAGAGCGGCCAATGTGACGATCTGGCTTTAAGTCGATTCGATAACAAATGGCAAAAACGGACGTATTTCTCAGGTTTTTACTACATTTGAACACTTTTCACATTTTCCCGTGCAACTCGGCTGCTAGTCCTCCTTTCATTTAGAATCTTAAGGTCCTAGCTCATGTCCAAGGCACCAAAGCCGGCTAAAAAGTCAATAATCGATACCTAAAACTTGAATTGTACTACTTCTTACTGGCTATTACATCAATTTAGAAGCTTCATCTGTGTACTACTATGGTGCTTTTAGTGTCTCCGCATACCGCAGCACGCGACATAGCTTTGCAGACGGTAAGTAGAAGCGTTTCAGAGAGAAGAGCGGCCAATGTGACGATCTGGCTTTAAGTCGATTCGATAACAAATGGCAAAAACGGATGTATTTCTCAGGTTTTTACTACATTTGAACACTTTTCACATTTTCCCGTGCAACTCGGCTGCTAGTCCTCCTTTCATTTAGAATCTTAAGGTCCTAGCTCATGACCAAGGCACCAAAGCCGGCTAAAAAGTCAATAATCGATACCTAAAACTTGAATTGTACTACTTCTTACTGCCTATTACATCAACTTAGAAGCTTCATCTGTGTTCTACTATGGTGCTTTTACTGTCTCCGCATACCGCAGCACGCGACATAGCTTTCCAGACGATAAGTACAAGCGTTTCAGAGAGAAGAGCGGCCAATGTGACGATCTGGCTTTAAGTCGATTCGATAAGAAATGACGAAAACGGACGGATTTCTAGGTTTTTACTACATATGAACACTTTTCATACTCTCCCGTGCAACTCCGCTGCTAATTCTCCTTTCATGCAGAATCTTAAGGTCCTAGCTCATGTCCAAGGCACCAAAGCCAGCTAAAAAGTAAATAATCGATACCTAAAACTTGAATTTTACTATATCTTACTGGCTATTACATCAACTTAGAAGCTTCATCTGAGTTCTACTATGGTGCTTTTACTGTCTCCGCATACCGCAGCACGCGACATAGCTTTGCAGACGAGAAGTACAACCGTTTCAGAGAGAAGAGCGGCCAATGTGACGATCTGGCTTTAAGTCGATTCGATAACAAATGGCGAAATCGGACGTATTTCTCAGGTTTTTACTACATTTGAACACTTTTCACATTTTCCCGTGCAACTCGGCTGCTAGTCCTCCTTTCAATTAGAATCTTAAGGTCCTAGCTCATGTCCAAGGCACCAAAGCCGGCTAAAAAGTCAATAATCGATACCTAAAACTTGAATTGTACTACTTCTTACTGCCTATTACATCAACTTAGAAACTTCATCTGTGTTCTACTATGGTGCTTTTAGTGTCTCCGCATACCGCAGCACGCGACATAGCTTTGCAGACGATAAGTACAACCGTTTCAGGGAGAAGAGCGGCCAATGTGACAATCTGGCTTTAAGTCGATTCGATAACAAATGACGAAGACGGACGGATTTCTAAGGTTTTTACTACATATGAACACTTTTCACATTCTCCCATGCAACTCGGCTGCTAGTCCACCTTCATGCAAAATCTTAATTTCCTAGCTCATGTCCAAGGCACCAAAGAAGCGTAAAAAGTCAATAACCGATACCTAAAACTTTAATTGTACTGCTTCTTACTGGCTATTACATCAACTTAGAAGCTTGATCTGTGTTCTACTATGGTGCTTTTAGTGTGTCCGCATACCGCAGCACGCGACATAGCTTGCAGACGATAAGTACAAGCGTTTCAGAGAGAAGAGCGGGCAATGTGACGATCTGGCTTTATGTAGATTCGATAACAAATGACGAAAACGGACGGAGTTGTCAGGTTTTTAATACAGATGAACACTTTTCACATTCTCCCGTGCAACTCGGCTGCTAGTCCTCCTTTCATGCAGAATCATAAGGTCCTAGGTCATGTCCAAGGCACGAAAGCCAGCTAAAAAGTCAATAATCGATACCTAAAACTTGAATTGTACTACTTCTTACTGGCTATTACATCAACTTAGAAGCTTCATCTGTGTTCTACTATGGTGCTTTTAGTGTCTCCGCATACCGCAGCACGTGACATAGCTTTGCAGACGATAAGTACAAGCGTTTCAGAGAGAAGAGCGGCCAATGTGACGATCTGGCTTTATGTAGATTCGATAACAAATGACGAAAACGGACGGATTTCTCAGGTTTTTAATACAGATGAACACTTTTCACATTCTCCCGTGCAACTCGGCTGCTTGTCCTCCTTTCATGCTGAATCATAAGGTCCTAGCTCATGTCCAAGGCACCAAAGCCAGCTAAAAAGTCAATAATCGATACCTATAACTTGAATTGTACTACTTCTTACTGGCTATTACATCAACTTAGAAGCTTCATCTGTGTTCTACTATGGTGCTTTTAGTGTCTCCGCATACCGCAGCACGCGACATAGCTTTGCAGACGATCAGTATAACCGTTTCAGAGAGAAGAGCGCCCAATGTGACGATCTGGCTTGAAGTCGATTCGTTAAATATTGACGAAAACGGACGGTTTTCTGAGGTTTTTACTACATATGAACACTTTTCACATTCTCCCGTGCAACTCGGCTGCTAGTCCTCCTTTCATGCAGAATCTTACGGTCCTAGCTCAAGTCCTAGGCACCAAAACCAGCTAAAAAGTCAATAACCGATACCTAAAACTTTAATTGTATTACTTCTTACCGGCTATTACATCAACTTAGAAGCTTGATCTGTGTTCTACTATGGTGCTTTTAGTGTCTCCGCATACCGCAGCACGCGACATAGCTTTGCAGACGATAAGTACAACCGTTTCAGAGAGAAGAGCGGCCAATGTGACGATCTGGCTTTAAGTCGATTCGATAACAAATGGCGAAATCGGACGTATTTCTCAGGTTTTTACTACATATGAACACTTTTCATTATCTCCCGTGCAACTCCGCTGCTAATCCTCCTTTCATGCAGAATCTTAAGCCCTAGCTCATGTCCAAAGCACCAAAGCCAGCTAAAAAGTAAATAATCGATACCTAAAACTTGAATTTTACTATATCTTACTGGCTATTACATCAACTTAGAAGCTTCATCTGAGTTCTACTATGGTGCTTTTACTGTCTCCGCATACCGCAGCACGCGACATAGCTTTGCAGACGATAAGTACAAGCGTTTCAGAGAGAAGAGCGGCCAATGTGACGATCTGGCTTTATGTAGATTCGATAACAAATGACGAAAACGGACGGAGTTCTCAGGTTTTTAATACAGATGAACACTTTTCACATTCTCCCGTGCAACTCGGCTGCTAGTCCTCCTTTCATGCAGAATCATAAGGTCCTAGGTCATGTCCAAGGCACGAAAGCCAGCTAAAAAGTCAATAATCGATACCTAAAACTTGAATTGTACTACTTCTTACTGGCTATTACATCAACTTAGAAGCTTCATCTGTGTTCTACTATGGTGCTTTTAGTGTCTCCGCATACCGCAGCACGTGACATAGCTTTGCAGACGATAAGTACAAGCGTTTCAGAGAGAAGAGCGGCCAATGTGACGATCTGGCTTTATGTAGATTCGATAACAAATGACGAAAACGGACGGATTTCTCATGTTTTTAATACAGATGAACACTTTTCACATTCTCCCGTGCAACTCGGCTGCTTGTCCTCCTTTCATGCAGAATCATAAGGTCCTAGCTCATGTCCAAGGCACCAAAGCCAGCTAAAAAGTCAATAATCGATACCTATAACTTGAATTGTACTACTTCTTACTGGCTATTACATCAACTTAGAAGCTTCATCTGTGTTCTACTATGGTGCTTTTAGTGTCTCCGCATACCGCAGCACGCGACATAGCTTTGCAGACGATCAGTATAACCGTTTCAGAGAGAAGAGCGCCCAATGTGACGATCTGGCTTGAAGTCGATTCGTTAAATATTGACGAAAACGGACGGTTTTCTGAGGTTTTTACTACATATGAACACTTTTCACATTCTCCCGTGCAACTCGGCTGCTAGTCCTCCTTTCATGCAGAATCTTACGGTCCTAGCTCAAGTCCTAGGCACCAAAACCAGCTAAAAAGTCAATAACCGATACCTAAAACTTTAATTGTATTACTTCTTACCGGCTATTACATCAACTTAGAAGCTTGATCTGTGTTCTACTATGGTGCTTTTAGTGTGTCCGCATACCGCAGCACGCGACATAGCTTTGCAGACGATAAGTACAACTTTTTCAGAGAGAAGAGCGGCCAATGTGACGATCTGGCTTGAAGTCGATTCGATAACAAATGACGAAAACGGACGGATTTCTCAGGTTTTTACTACATATGAACACTTTTCACATTCTCCCGTGCAACTCGGCTGCTACTCCTCCTTCATGCAAAATCTAAATTTCCTAGCTCATGTTCAAGGGACCAAAGAAGGGTAAAAAGTCAATAACCGATACCTAAAACTTGAATTGTACTACTTCTTACTGGCCAATACATCAACTTAGAAGCTTCATCTGTGTTCTACTATGGTGATTTTAGTGTCTCCGCATACCGCAGCACGCGACATAGCTTTGCAGACGATAAGTACAACCGTTTCAGAGAGAAGAGCGGCCAATGTGACGATCTGGCTTTAAGTCGATTCGATAAAAAAACACGAAAACGGACCGATTTCTCAGGTTTTTACTACATATGAACACTTTTCACATTCTCCCGTGCAACAGGGCTGCTAGTCCTCCTTTCATGCAGAATCTTAAGGTCCTAGCTCATGTCCAAGGCACCAAAGCCAGCTAAAAATTCAATATTGAATATCTAAAACTTGAATTGTACTTCTTCTTACTGGAAATTACATCAACTTAGAAACTTCATCTGTGTTCTACTATGGTGCACATAGTGTCTCAGCATATCGCAGCACGCGACATAGCTTTGCAGACGGTAAGTACAACCGTTTCAGAGAGAAGAGAGGCCAATGTGACGATCTAGCTTTAAGTCGATTCGATAACAAATGACGAAAACGGACGGATTTCTCAGGTTTTTACTACATATGAACACTTTTCATATTCTCCCGTGCAACTCCGCTGCTAATCCTCCTTTCATGCAGAATCGTAAGGTCCTAGCTCACGTCCAAGGCACCAAAGCCAGCTAAAAATTCAATATTGAATACCTAATACTTGAATTGTACTACTTCTTACTGGCTATTACATCAACTTAGAAGCTTTATCTGTGTTCTACTATGGTGCTTTTAGTGTCTCAGCATACCGCAGCACGCGACATAGCTTTGCAGACGATAAGTACAACCGTTTCAGAGAGAAGAGCGGCCAATGTGACGATCTGGCTTTAAGTCGATTCGATAACAAATGACGAAAACGGACCGATTTCTCAGGTTTTTACTACATATGAACACTTTTCACATTCTCCCGTGCAACTCGGCTGCTAGTCCTCCTTTCATGCAGAATCTTAAGGTCCTAGCTCATGTCCAAGGCACCAATGCCAGCTAAAAAGTCAATAATCGATACCTAAAACTTGAATTGTACTACTTCTTACTGGTTATTACATCAACTTAGAAGCTTCATCTGTGTTCTACTGTGGTGATTTTAGTGTCTCCAGATACCGCAGCACGTGACGTAGCTTTGCAGACGATAAGTACAACCGATTCAGAGAGGACAGCGGCCAATGTGACGTTCTGGCTTTAAGTCGATTCGATAACAAATGACGAAAACGGACGGATTTTTCAGGTTTTTACTACATTTGAACACTTTTCACATTTCCCGTGCAACTCGGCTGCTAGTCCTCCTTTCAGGCAGAATCTTAAGGTCCTAGCTCATCTCCAAGGCACCAAAGCCAGCTAAAAAGTCAATAATCGATACCTAAAACTTGAATTGTACTACTTCTTACTGGCTATTACATCAATTTAGAAGCTTCATCTGTGTACTACTATGGTGCTTTTAGTGTCTCCGCATACCGCAGCACGCGACATAGCTTTGCAGACGGTAAGTACAAGCGTTTCAGAGAGAAGAGCGGCCAATGTGACGATCTGGCTTTAAGTCGATTCGATAACAAATGGCAAAAACGGACGTATTTCTCAGGTTTTTACTACATTTGAACACTTTTCACATTTTCCCGTGCAACTCGGCTGCTAGTCCTCCTTTCATTTAGAATCTTAAGGTCCTAGCTCATGTCCAAGGCACCAAAGCCGGCTAAAAAGTCAATAATCGATACCTAAAACTTGAATTGTACTACTTCTTACTGGCTATTACATCAATTTAGAAGCTTCATCTGTGTACTACTATGGTGCTTTTAGTGTCTCCGCATACCGCAGCACGCGACATAGCTTTGCAGACGGTAAGTAGAAGCGTTTCAGAGAGAAGAGCGGCCAATGTGACGATCTGGCTTTAAGTCGATTCGATAACAAATGGCAAAAACGGATGTATTTCTCAGGTTTTTACTACATTTGAACACTTTTCACATTTTCCCGTGCAACTCGGCTGCTAGTCCTCCTTTCATTTAGAATCTTAAGGTCCTAGCTCATGACCAAGGCACCAAAGCCGGCTAAAAAGTCAATAATCGATACCTAAAACTTGAATTGTACTACTTCTTACTGCCTATTACATCAACTTAGAAGCTTCATCTGTGTTCTACTATGGTGCTTTTACTGTCTCCGCATACCGCAGCACGCGACATAGCTTTCCAGACGATAAGTACAAGCGTTTCAGAGAGAAGAGCGGCCAATGTGACGATCTGGCTTTAAGTCGATTCGATAAGAAATGACGAAAACGGACGGATTTCTAGGTTTTTACTACATATGAACACTTTTCATACTCTCCCGTGCAACTCCGCTGCTAATTCTCCTTTCATGCAGAATCTTAAGGTCCTAGCTCATGTCCAAGGCACCAAAGCCAGCTAAAAAGTAAATAATCGATACCTAAAACTTGAATTTTACTATATCTTACTGGCTATTACATCAACTTAGAAGCTTCATCTGAGTTCTACTATGGTGCTTTTACTGTCTCCGCATACCGCAGCACGCGACATAGCTTTGCAGACGAGAAGTACAACCGTTTCAGAGAGAAGAGCGGCCAATGTGACGATCTGGCTTTAAGTCGATTCGATAACAAATGGCGAAATCGGACGTATTTCTCAGGTTTTTACTACATTTGAACACTTTTCACATTTTCCCGTGCAACTCGGCTGCTAGTCCTCCTTTCAATTAGAATCTTAAGGTCCTAGCTCATGTCCAAGGCACCAAAGCCGGCTAAAAAGTCAATAATCGATACCTAAAACTTGAATTGTACTACTTCTTACTGCCTATTACATCAACTTAGAAACTTCATCTGTGTTCTACTATGGTGCTTTTAGTGTCTCCGCATACCGCAGCACGCGACATAGCTTTGCAGACGATAAGTACAACCGTTTCAGGGAGAAGAGCGGCCAATGTGACAATCTGGCTTTAAGTCGATTCGATAACAAATGACGAAGACGGACGGATTTCTAAGGTTTTTACTACATATGAACACTTTTCACATTCTCCCATGCAACTCGGCTGCTAGTCCACCTTCATGCAAAATCTTAATTTCCTAGCTCATGTCCAAGGCACCAAAGAAGCGTAAAAAGTCAATAACCGATACCTAAAACTTTAATTGTACTGCTTCTTACTGGCTATTACATCAACTTAGAAGCTTGATCTGTGTTCTACTATGGTGCTTTTAGTGTGTCCGCATACCGCAGCACGCGACATAGCTTGCAGACGATAAGTACAAGCGTTTCAGAGAGAAGAGCGGGCAATGTGACGATCTGGCTTTATGTAGATTCGATAACAAATGACGAAAACGGACGGAGTTGTCAGGTTTTTAATACAGATGAACACTTTTCACATTCTCCCGTGCAACTCGGCTGCTAGTCCTCCTTTCATGCAGAATCATAAGGTCCTAGGTCATGTCCAAGGCACGAAAGCCAGCTAAAAAGTCAATAATCGATACCTAAAACTTGAATTGTACTACTTCTTACTGGCTATTACATCAACTTAGAAGCTTCATCTGTGTTCTACTATGGTGCTTTTAGTGTCTCCGCATACCGCAGCACGTGACATAGCTTTGCAGACGATAAGTACAAGCGTTTCAGAGAGAAGAGCGGCCAATGTGACGATCTGGCTTTATGTAGATTCGATAACAAATGACGAAAACGGACGGATTTCTCAGGTTTTTAATACAGATGAACACTTTTCACATTCTCCCGTGCAACTCGGCTGCTTGTCCTCCTTTCATGCTGAATCATAAGGTCCTAGCTCATGTCCAAGGCACCAAAGCCAGCTAAAAAGTCAATAATCGATACCTATAACTTGAATTGTACTACTTCTTACTGGCTATTACATCAACTTAGAAGCTTCATCTGTGTTCTACTATGGTGCTTTTAGTGTCTCCGCATACCGCAGCACGCGACATAGCTTTGCAGACGATCAGTATAACCGTTTCAGAGAGAAGAGCGCCCAATGTGACGATCTGGCTTGAAGTCGATTCGTTAAATATTGACGAAAACGGACGGTTTTCTGAGGTTTTTACTACATATGAACACTTTTCACATTCTCCCGTGCAACTCGGCTGCTAGTCCTCCTTTCATGCAGAATCTTACGGTCCTAGCTCAAGTCCTAGGCACCAAAACCAGCTAAAAAGTCAATAACCGATACCTAAAACTTTAATTGTATTACTTCTTACCGGCTATTACATCAACTTAGAAGCTTGATCTGTGTTCTACTATGGTGCTTTTAGTGTGTCCGCATACCGCAGCACGCGACATAGCTTTGCAGACGATAAGTACAACTTTTTCAGAGAGAAGAGCGGCCAATGTGACGATCTGGCTTGAAGTCGATTCGATAACAAATGACGAAAACGGACGGATTTCTCAGGTTTTTACTACATATGAACACTTTTCACATTCTCCCGTGCAACTCGGCTGCTACTCCTCCTTCATGCAAAATCTAAATTTCCTAGCTCATGTTCAAGGGACCAAAGAAGGGTAAAAAGTCAATAACCGATACCTAAAACTTGAATTGTACTACTTCTTACTGGCCAATACATCAACTTAGAAGCTTCATCTGTGTTCTACTATGGTGATTTTAGTGTCTCCGCATACCGCAGCACGCGACATAGCTTTGCAGACGATAAGTACAACCGTTTCAGAGAGAAGAGCGGCCAATGTGACGATCTGGCTTTAAGTCGATTCGATAAAAAAACACGAAAACGGACCGATTTCTCAGGTTTTTACTACATATGAACACTTTTCACATTCTCCCGTGCAACAGGGCTGCTAGTCCTCCTTTCATGCAGAATCTTAAGGTCCTAGCTCATGTCCAAGGCACCAAAGCCAGCTAAAAATTCAATATTGAATATCTAAAACTTGAATTGTACTTCTTCTTACTGGAAATTACATCAACTTAGAAACTTCATCTGTGTTCTACTATGGTGCACATAGTGTCTCAGCATATCGCAGCACGCGACATAGCTTTGCAGACGGTAAGTACAACCGTTTCAGAGAGAAGAGAGGCCAATGTGACGATCTAGCTTTAAGTCGATTCGATAACAAATGACGAAAACGGACGGATTTCTCAGGTTTTTACTACATATGAACACTTTTCATATTCTCCCGTGCAACTCCGCTGCTAATCCTCCTTTCATGCAGAATCGTAAGGTCCTAGCTCACGTCCAAGGCACCAAAGCCAGCTAAAAATTCAATATTGAATACCTAATACTTGAATTGTACTACTTCTTACTGGCTATTACATCAACTTAGAAGCTTTATCTGTGTTCTACTATGGTGCTTTTAGTGTCTCAGCATACCGCAGCACGCGACATAGCTTTGCAGACGATAAGTACAACCGTTTCAGAGAGAAGAGCGGCCAATGTGACGATCTGGCTTTAAGTCGATTCGATAACAAATGACGAAAACGGACCGATTTCTCAGGTTTTTACTACATATGAACACTTTTCACATTCTCCCGTGCAACTCGGCTGCTAGTCCTCCTTTCATGCAGAATCTTAAGGTCCTAGCTCATGTCCAAGGCACCAATGCCAGCTAAAAAGTCAATAATCGATACCTAAAACTTGAATTGTACTACTTCTTACTGGTTATTACATCAACTTAGAAGCTTCATCTGTGTTCTACTGTGGTGATTTTAGTGTCTCCAGATACCGCAGCACGTGACGTAGCTTTGCAGACGATAAGTACAACCGATTCAGAGAGGACAGCGGCCAATGTGACGTTCTGGCTTTAAGTCGATTCGATAACAAATGACGAAAACGGACGGATTTTTCAGGTTTTTACTACATTTGAACACTTTTCACATTTCCCGTGCAACTCGGCTGCTAGTCCTCCTTTCAGGCAGAATCTTAAGGTCCTAGCTCATCTCCAAGGCACCAAAGCCAGCTAAAAAGTCAATAATCGATACCTAAAACTTGAATTGTACTACTTCTTACTGGCTATTACATCAATTTAGAAGCTTCATCTGTGTACTACTATGGTGCTTTTAGTGTCTCCGCATACCGCAGCACGCGACATAGCTTTGCAGACGGTAAGTACAAGCGTTTCAGAGAGAAGAGCGGCCAATGTGACGATCTGGCTTTAAGTCGATTCGATAACAAATGGCAAAAACGGACGTATTTCTCAGGTTTTTACTACATTTGAACACTTTTCACATTTTCCCGTGCAACTCGGCTGCTAGTCCTCCTTTCATTTAGAATCTTAAGGTCCTAGCTCATGTCCAAGGCACCAAAGCCGGCTAAAAAGTCAATAATCGATACCTAAAACTTGAATTGTACTACTTCTTACTGGCTATTACATCAATTTAGAAGCTTCATCTGTGTACTACTATGGTGCTTTTAGTGTCTCCGCATACCGCAGCACGCGACATAGCTTTGCAGACGGTAAGTAGAAGCGTTTCAGAGAGAAGAGCGGCCAATGTGACGATCTGGCTTTAAGTCGATTCGATAACAAATGGCAAAAACGGATGTATTTCTCAGGTTTTTACTACATTTGAACACTTTTCACATTTTCCCGTGCAACTCGGCTGCTAGTCCTCCTTTCATTTAGAATCTTAAGGTCCTAGCTCATGTCCAAGGCACCAAAGCCAGCTAAAAAGTTAATAATCGATACCTAAAACTTGAATTGTACTACTTCTTACTGGCTATTACATCAACTTAGAAACTTCATCTGTGTTCTACTATGGAGCTTTTAGTGTCTCCGCATACCGCAGCACGCGACATAGCTTTGCAGTCAATAAGTACAACCGTCTCAGAGAGAAGAGCGGCCAATGTGACGATCTGGCTTTAAGTCGATTCGATAACAAATGACGAAAACGGCGGTATTTCTCAGGTTTTTACTACATATGAACACTTTTCACATTCTCCCGTGCAAATCGGCTGCTAGTCTTCCTTTCATGCAGAATCTTAAGGTCCTAGCTCATGTCCAAGGCACCAAAGCCAGCTAAAAAGTCAATAATCGATACCTAAAACTTGAATTGTACTACTTCTTCTTAGCTATTACATCAACTTAGAAGCTTCATCTGTACTCTACTATGGTGCTTTTAGTGTCTCAGCATACCGCAGCACGCGACATAGCTTTGCAGACGATAAGTACAACCGTTTCAGAGAGAAGAGCGGCCAGTGTGACGATCTGGCTTTAAGTCGATTCGATAACAAATGACGAAAACGGACGGATTTCTCAGGTTTTTACTACATATGAACACTTTTCACATTCTCCCGTGCAACTCGGCTGCTTGTCCTCCTTTCATGCAGAATCTTAAGGTCCTAGCTCATGTCCAAGGCACAAAAGCCAGCTAAAAAGTCAATAATCGATACCTAAAACTTGAATTGTACTACTTCTTACTGGCTATTACATCAATTTAGTAGCTTCATCTGTGTTCTACTATGGTGCTTTTAGTGTCTCCGCATACCGCAGTACGCGACATAGCTTTGCAGACGGTAAGTACAAACGTTTCAGAGAGAAGAGCGGCCAATGTGACGATCTGGCTTTAAGTCGATTCGATAACAAATGGCAAAAACGGACGAATTTCTCAGGTTTTTACTACATTTGAACACTTTTCACATTTTCCCGTGCAACTCGGCTGCTAGTCCTCCTTTCATTTAGAATCTTAAGGTCCTAGCTCATGTCCAAGGCACCAAAGCCGGTTAAAAGTCAATAATTGATACCAAAACTTGAATTGTACTACTTCTTATTGCCTATTACATCAACTTAGAGGCTTCATCTGTGTTATACTATGGTGCTTTTAGTGTCTCCGCATAACGCAGCACGCGACATAGCTTTGCAGACGATAAGTACAACCGTTTCAGAGAGAAGAGCGGCCAATGTGACGATCTGGCTTTAAGTCGATTCGATAACAAATGACGCAAACGGACGGATTTTTTAGGTTTTTACTACATATGAACACTTTTCACATTCTCCCGATGAAATCGGCTGCTAGTCCTCCTTTCATGCAGAATCTTAACGTCCTAGCTCATGTCCAAGGCACCAAAGCCAGCTAAAAAGTCAATAATCGATACCTAAACCTTGAATTGTACTACTTCTTCCTTTCTATTACATCAACTTAGAAGCTTCATCTGTGTTCTACTATGGTGCTTTTACTGTCTCAGCATACCGCATCACGCGACATAGCTTTGCAGACGATAAGTACAACCGTTTCAGAGAGAAGAGCGGCCAGTGTGACGATCTGGCTTTAAGTCGATTCGATAACAAATGACGAAAACGGACGGATTTCTAGGTTTTAACTACATATGAACACTTTTCACATTCTCCCGTGCAACTCGGCTGCTAGTCCTCCTTCATGAAAAATCTTAATTTCCTAGCTCATGTCCAAGGCACCAAACAAGGGTAAAAAGTCAATAACCGATACCTAAAACTTTAATTGTACTACTTCTTACTGGCTATTACATCAACTTAGAAGCTTCATCTGTGTTCAACTATGGTGCTTTTAGTGTCTCAGCATACCGAAGCACGCGACATAGCTTTGCAGACGATAAGTACAACCGTTTCAGAGAGAAGAGCGCCCAATGTGACGATCTGGCTTGAAGTCGATTCGATAACAATTGACGAAAACGGACGGTTTTCTCAGGTTTTTACTACATATGAACACTTTTCACATTCTCCCGTGCAACTCGGCTGCTAGTCCTCCTTCATGCAAAATCTTAATTTCCTGGCTCATGTCCAAGGCACCAAAGAAGGGTAAAAAGTCAATAACCGATACCTAAAACTTTAATTGTACTACTTCTTCCTGGCTATTACATCAACTTAGAAGCTTCATCTGTGTTCTACTATGGTGCTTTTAGTGTGTCCGCATACCGCAGCACGCGACATAGCTTCGCAAAAGATATGTACAAATTTTTCAGAGAGAAGAGCGGCCAATGTGACGATCTGGCTTTAAGTCGATTCGATAACAAATCACGAAAACGGACGGATTTCTAGGTTTTTACTACATATGAACACTTTTCATATTCTCCCGTGCGACTCCGCTGCCAATCCTCCTTTCATGCAGAATCTTAAGGTCCTAGCTCATGTCCAAGGCACCAAAGCCAGTTAAGAAGTCAATAATCGATAACTAAAACTTGAATTGTACTACTTCTTCCTTGCTATTACTTCAACTTAGAAGCTTCATCTGTGTTCTACTATGGTGCTTTTACTGTCTCCGCATACCGCAGCACGCGACATAGCTTTGCAGACTATAAGTACAAGCGTTTCAGAGAGAAGAGCGGCCAATGTGACGATCTGGCTTTAAGTCGATTCGATAACAAATGACGAAAACGGACGGATATCTAGGTTTTTACTACATATGAACACTTTTCATTATCTCCCGTGCAACTCCGCTGCTAATCCTCCTTTCATGCAGAATCTTAAGGTCCTAGCTCATGTCCAAGGCACCAAAGCCAGCTAAAAAGTAAATAATCGATACCTAAAACTTGAATTTTACTATATCTTACTGGCTATTACATCAACTTAGAAGCTTCATCTGAGTTCAACTATGGTGCTTTTACTGTCTCCGCATACCGCAGCACGCGACATAGCTTTGCAGACGAGAAGTACAACCGTTTCAGAGAGAAGAGCGGCCAATGTGACGATCTGGCTTTAAGTCGATTCGATAACAAATGGCGAAATCGGACGTATTTCTCAGGTTTTTACTACATTTGAACACTTTTCACATTTTCCCGTGCAACTCGGCTGCTAGTCCTCCTTTCATTTAGAATCTTAAGGTCCTAGCTCATGTCCAAGGCACCAAAGCCGGCTAAAAAGTCAATAATCGATACCTAAAACTTGAATTGTACTACTTCTTACTGCCTATTACATCAACTTAGAAGCTTCATCTGTGTTCTACTATGGTGCTTTTACTGTCTCCGCATACCGCAGCACGCGACATAGCTTTCCAGACAATAAGTACAAGCGTTTCAGAGAGAAGAGCGGCCAATGTGACGATCTGGCTTTAAGTCGATTCGATAAGAAATGACGAAAACGGACGGATTTCTAGGTTTTTACTACATATGAACACTTTTCATTATCTCCCGTGCAACTCCGCTGCTAATCCTCCTTTCATGCAGAATCTTAAGGTCCTAGCTCATGTCCAAGGCACCAAAGCCAGCTAAAAAGTAAATAATCGATTCCTAAAACTTGAATTTTACTATATCTTACTGGCTATTACATCAACTTAGAAGCTTCATCTGAGTTCTACTATGGTGCTTTTACTGTCTCCGCATACCGCAGCACGCGACATAACTTTGCAGACGAGAAGTACAACCGTTTCAGAGAGAAGAGCGGCCAATGTGACGATCTGGCTTTAAGTCGATTCGATAACAAATGGCGAAATCGGACGTATTTCTCAGGTTTTTACTACATTTGAACACTTTTCACATTTTCCCGTGCTACTCGGCTGCTAGTCCTCCTTTCATTTAGAGTCTTAAGGTCCTAGCTCATGTCCAAGGCACCAAAGCCGGCTAAAAAGTCAATAATCGATACCTAAAACTTGAATTGTACTACTTCTTACTGACTATTACATCAACTTAGAAGCTTCATCTGTGTTCAACTATGGTGCTTTTAGTGTCTCAGCATACCGAAGCACGCGACATAGCTTTGCAGACGATAAGTACAACCGTTTCAGAGAGAAGAGCGCCCAATGTGACGATCTGGCTTGAAGTCGATTCGATAACAATTGACGAAAACGGACGGTTTTCTCAGGTTTTTACTACATATGAACACTTTTCACATTCTCCCGTGCAACTCGGCTGCTAGTCCTCCTTCATGCAAAATCTTAATTTCCTGGCTCATGTCCAAGGCACCAAAGAAGGGTAAAAAGTCAATAACCGATACCTAAAACTTTAATTGTACTACTTCTTCCTGGCTATTACATCAACTTAGAAGCTTCATCTGTGTTCTACTATGGTGCTTTTAGTGTGTCCGCATACCGCAGCACGCGACATAGCTTCGCAAAAGATATGTACAAATTTTTCAGAGAGAAGAGCGGCCAATGTGACGATCTGGCTTTAAGTCGATTCGATAACAAATCACGAAAACGGACGGATTTCTAGGTTTTTACTACATATGAACACTTTTCATATTCTCCCGTGCGACTCCGCTGCCAATCCTCCTTTCATGCAGAATCTTAAGGTCCTAGCTCATGTCCAAGGCACCAAAGCCAGTTAAGAAGTCAATAATCGATAACTAAAACTTGAATTGTACTACTTCTTCCTTGCTATTACTTCAACTTAGAAGCTTCATCTGTGTTCTACTATGGTGCTTTTACTGTCTCCGCATACCGCAGCACGCGACATAGCTTTGCAGACTATAAGTACAAGCGTTTCAGAGAGAAGAGCGGCCAATGTGACGATCTGGCTTTAAGTCGATTCGATAACAAATGACGAAAACGGACGGATATCTAGGTTTTTACTACATATGAACACTTTTCATTATCTCCCGTGCAACTCCGCTGCTAATCCTCCTTTCATGCAGAATCTTAAGGTCCTAGCTCATGTCCAAGGCACCAAAGCCAGCTAAAAAGTAAATAATCGATACCTAAAACTTGAATTTTACTATATCTTACTGGCTATTACATCAACTTAGAAGCTTCATCTGAGTTCAACTATGGTGCTTTTACTGTCTCCGCATACCGCAGCACGCGACATAGCTTTGCAGACGAGAAGTACAACCGTTTCAGAGAGAAGAGCGGCCAATGTGACGATCTGGCTTTAAGTCGATTCGATAACAAATGGCGAAATCGGACGTATTTCTCAGGTTTTTACTACATTTGAACACTTTTCACATTTTCCCGTGCAACTCGGCTGCTAGTCCTCCTTTCATTTAGAATCTTAAGGTCCTAGCTCATGTCCAAGGCACCAAAGCCGGCTAAAAAGTCAATAATCGATACCTAAAACTTGAATTGTACTACTTCTTACTGCCTATTACATCAACTTAGAAGCTTCATCTGTGTTCTACTATGGTGCTTTTACTGTCTCCGCATACCGCAGCACGCGACATAGCTTTCCAGACAATAAGTACAAGCGTTTCAGAGAGAAGAGCGGCCAATGTGACGATCTGGCTTTAAGTCGATTCGATAAGAAATGACGAAAACGGACGGATTTCTAGGTTTTTACTACATATGAACACTTTTCATTATCTCCCGTGCAACTCCGCTGCTAATCCTCCTTTCATGCAGAATCTTAAGGTCCTAGCTCATGTCCAAGGCACCAAAGCCAGCTAAAAAGTAAATAATCGATTCCTAAAACTTGAATTTTACTATATCTTACTGGCTATTACATCAACTTAGAAGCTTCATCTGAGTTCTACTATGGTGCTTTTACTGTCTCCGCATACCGCAGCACGCGACATAGCTTTGCAGACGAGAAGTACAACCGTTTCAGAGAGAAGAGCGGCCAATGTGACGATCTGGCTTTAAGTCGATTCGATAACAAATGGCGAAATCGGACGTATTTCTCAGGTTTTTACTACATTTGAACACTTTTCACATTTTCCCGTGCTACTCGGCTGCTAGTCCTCCTTTCATTTAGAATCTTAAGGTCCTAGCTCATGTCCAAGGCACCAAAGCCGGCTAAAAAGTCAATAATCGATACCTAAAACTTGAATTGTACTACTTCTTACTGCCTATTACATCAACTTAGAAGCTTCATCTGTGTTCTACTATGGTGCTTTTAGTGTCTCCGCATACCGCAGCACGCGACATAGCTTTGCAGACGATAAGTACAACCGTTTCAGGGAGAAGAGCGGCCAATGTGACAATCTGGCTTTAAGTCGATTCGATAACAAATGACGAAAGCGGACGGATTTCTAAGGTTTTTACTACATATGAACACTTTTCACATTCTCCCATGCAACTCGGCTGCTAGTCCTCCTTCATGCAAAATCTTAATTTCCTAGCTCATGTCCAAGGCACCAAAGAAGCGTAAAAAGTCAATAACCGATACCTAAAACTTTAATTGTACTGCTTCTTACTGGCTATTACATCAACTTAGAAGCTTGATCTGTGTTCTACTATGGTGCTTTTAGTGTGTCCGCATACCGCAGCACGCGACATAGCTTTGCAGACGATAAGTACAAGCGTTTCAGAGAGAAGAGCGGGCAATGTGACGATCTGGCTTTATGTAGATTCGATAACAAATGACGAAAACGGACGGATTTCTCAGGTTTTTAAAACAGATGAACACTTTTCACATTCTCCCGTGCAACTCGGCTGCTAGTCCTCCTTTCATGCAGAATCATAAGGTCCTAGGTCATGTCCAAGGCACGAAAGCCAGCTAAAAAGTCAATAATCGATACCTAAAACTTGAATTGTACTACTTCTTACTGGCTATTACATCAACTTAGAAGCTTCATCTGTGTTCTACTATGGTGCTTTTAGTGTCTCCGCATACCGCAGCACGTGACATAGCTTTGCAGACGATAAGTACAAGCGTTTCAGAGAGAAGAGCGGCCAATGTGACGATCTGGCTTTATGTAGATTCGATAACAAATGACGAAAACGGACGGATTTCTCAGGTTTTTAATACAGATGAACACTTTTCACATTCTCCCGTGCAACTCGGCTGCTTGTCCTCCTTTCATGCTGAATCATAAGGTCCTAGCTCATGTCCAAGGCACCAAAGCCAGCTAAAAAGTCAATAATCGATACCTATAACTTGAATTGTACTACTTCTTACTGGCTATTACATCAACTTAGAAGCTTCATCTGTGTTCTACTATGGTGCTTTTAGTGTCTCCGCATACCGCAGCACGCGACATAGCTTTGCAGACGATCAGTACAACCGTTTCAGAGAGAAGAGCGGCCAATGTGACGATCTGGCTTTAAGTCGATTCGATAACAAATGACGAAAACGGACGGATTTCTAAGGTTTTTACTACATATGAACACTATTCACATTCTCCCGTGCAACTCGGCTGCTAGTCCTCCTTCATGCAAAATCTTAATTTCCTAGCTCATGTCCAAGGAGCCAAAGAAGCGTAAAAAGTCAATAACCGATACCTAAAACTTTAATTGTATTACTTCTTACCGGCTATTACATCAACTTAGAAGCTTGATCTGTGTTCTACTATAGTGCTTTTAGTGTGTCCGCATACCGCAGCACGCGACATAGCTTTCCAGACGTTAAGTACAACTTTTTCAGATACAAGAGCGGCCAATGTGACGATCTGGCTTGAAGTCGATTCGATAACAAATGACGAAAACGGACGGATTTCTCAGGTTTTTACTACATATGAACACTTTTCACATTCTCCCGTGCAACTCGGCTGCTTGTCTTCCTTTCATGCAGAATCTTAAGGTCCTAGCTCATGTCCAAGGCACAAAAGCCAGCTAAAAAGTCAATAATCGATACCTAAAACTTGAATTTTACTATATCTTACTGGCTATTACATCAACTTAGAAGCTTCATCTGTGTTCTGCTATGGTGCTTTTACTGTCTCCGCATACCGCAGCACGCGACATAGCTTTGCAGACGAGAAGTACAACCGTTTCAGAGAGAAGAGCGGCCAATGTGACGATCTGGCTTTAAGTCGATTCGATAACAAATGTCGAAAACGGACGGATTTCTCAGGTTTTTACTACATATGAACACTTTTCATATTCTCCCGTGCAACTCGGCTGCTAGTCCTCCTTTCATGCAGAATCTTAAGGTCCTAGCTCATGTCCAAGGCACCAATGCCAGCTAAAAAGTCAATAATCGATACCTAAAACTTGTATTGCACTATATCTTACTGGCTATTACATCAACTTAGAAGCTTCATCTGTGTTCTACTATGGTGCTTTTACTGTCTCCGCATACCGCAGCACGTGACATAGCTTTGCAGACGATAAGTACAACCGTTTCAGAGAGAAGAGCGGCCAATGTGACGATCTGGCTGTAAGTCGATTCGATAACAAATGACGAAAACGGACGGATTTCTCAGGTTTTTACTACATATGAACACTTTTCACATTCTCCCGTGCAACTCCGCTGCTAATCCTCCTTTCATGCAGAATCTTATTTTCCTAGCTCATGTCCAAGGCACCAAAGCCAGCTAAAAAGTCAATAATCGATACCTAAAACTTGAATTGTACTACTTCTTACTGGCTATTACATCAACTTAGAAGCTTCATCTGTGTTCTACTATGGTGATTTTAGTGTCTCCGCATAATGCAGCACGCGACATAGCTTTGCAGACGATAAGTACAACCGTTTCAGAGAGAAGAGCGGCCAATGTGACGATCTGGCTTTAAGTCGATTCGATAAAAAATCACGAAAACGGACCGATTTCTCAGGTTTTTACTACATATGAACACTTTTCACATTCTCCCGTGCAACAGGGCTGCTAGTCCTCCTTTCATGCAGAATCTTAAGGTCCTAGCTCATGTCCAAGGCACCAAAGCCAGCTAAAAATTCAATATTGAATATCTAAAACTTGAATTGTACTTCTTCTTACTGGAAATTACATCAACTTAGAAACTTCATCTGTGTTCTACTATGGTGCTCATAGTGTCTCAGCATATCGCAGCACGCGACATAGCTTTGCAGACGGTAAGTACAACCGTTTCAGAGAGAAGAGAGGCCAATGTGACGATCTAGCTTTAAGTCGATTCGATAACAAATGACGAAAACGGACGGATTTCTCAGGTTTTTACTCCATATGAACACTTTTCATATTCTCCCGTGCAACTCCGCTGCTAATCCTCCTTTCATGCAGAATCGTAAGGTCCTAGCTCACGTCCAAGGCACCAAAGCCAGCTAAAAATTCAATATTGAATACCTAATACTTGAATTGTACTACTTCTTACTGGCTATTACATCAACTTAGAAGCTTCATCTGTGTTCTACTATGGTGCTTTTACTGTCTCCGCATACCGCAGCACGCGACATAGCTTTGCAGACGATATGTACAAATTTTTCAGAGAGAAGAGCGGCCAATGTGACGATCTGGCTTGAAGTCGATTCGATAACAAATGACGAAAACGGACGGATTTTTCAGGTTTTTACTACATATGAACACTTTTCACATTCTCCCGTTCAACTCGGCTGCTATTCCTCCTTTCATGCAGAATCTTAAGGTCGTAGCTCATGTCCAAGGCACCAAAGCCAGCTAAAAATTCAATAATCGATACATAAAACTTGGATTCTACTACTTCTTACTGGCTATTACATCAACTTAGCAGCTTCATCTGTGTTCTACTATGGTGCTTTTAGTGTCTCCGCATACCGCAGCACGCGACATAGCTTTGCAGACGAGAAGTACAAGCGTTTCAGAGAGAAGAGCGGCCAATGTGACGATCTGGCTTTAAGTCGATTCGATAAGAAATGACGAAAACGGACGGATTTCTAGGTTTTTACTACATATGAACATTTTTCATTATCTCCCGTGCAACTCCGCTGCTAATCCTCCTTTCATGCAGAATCTTAAGGTCCTAGCTCATGTCCAAGGCACCAAAGCCGGCTAAAAAGTCAATAATCGATACCTAAAACTTGAATTGTACTACTTCTTACTGCCTATTACATCAACTTAGAAGCTTCATCTGTGTTCTACTATGGTGCTTTTACTGTCTCCGCATACCGCAGCACGCGACATAGCTTTCCAGACAATAAGTACAAGCGTTTCAGAGAGAAGAGCGGCCAATGTGACGATCTGGCTTGAAGTCGATTCGATAAGAAATGACGAAAACGGACGGATTTCTAGGTTTTTACTACATATGAACACTTTTCATTATCTCCCGTGCAACTCCGCTGCTAATCCTCCTTTCATGCAGAATCTTAAGGTCCTAGCTCATGTCCAAGGCACCAAAGCCAACTAAAAAGTAAATAATCGATTCCTAAAACTTGAATTTTACTATATCTTACTGGCTATTACATCAACTTAGAAGCTTCATCTGAGTTCTACTATGGTGCTTTTACTGTCTCCGCATACCGCAGCACGCGACATAGCTTTGCAGACGAGAAGTACAAACGTTTCAGAGAGAAGAGCGGCCAATGTGACGATCTGGCTTTAAGTCGATTCGATAACAAATGGCGAAATCGGACGTATTTCTCAGGTTTTTACTACATTTGAACACTTTTCACATTTTCCCGTGCTACTCGGCTGCTAGTCCTCCTTTCATTTAGAATCTTAAGGTCCTAGCTCATGTCCAAGGCACCAAAGCCGGCTAAAAAGTCAATAATCGATACCTAAAACTTGAATTGTACTACTTCTTACTGCCTATTACATCAACTTAGAAGCTTCATCTGTGTTCTACTATGGTGCTTTTAGTGTCTCCGCATACCGCAGCCCGCGACATAGCTTTGCAGACGATAAGTACAACCGTTTCAGGGAGAAGAGCGGCCAATGTGACAATCTGGCTTTAAGTCGATTCGATAACAAATGACGAAAACGGACGGATTTCTAAGGTTTTTACTACATATGAACACTTTTCACATTCTCCCGTGCAACTCGGCTGCTAGTCCTCCTTTCATGCAGAATCATAAGGTCCTAGGTCATGTCCAAGGCACGAAAGCCAGCTAAAAAGTCAATAATCGATACCTAAAACTTGAATTGTACTACTTCTTACTGGCTATTACATCAACTTAGAAGCTTCATCTGTGTTCTACTATGGTGCTTTTAGTGTCTCCGCATACCGCAGCACGTGACATAGCTTTGCAGACGATAAGTACAAGCGTTTCAGAGAGAAGAGCGGCCAATGTGACGATCTGGCTTTATGTAGATTCGATAACAAATGACGAAAACGGACGGATTTCTCAGGTTTTTAATACAGATGAACACTTTTCACATTCTCCCGTGCAACTCGGCTGCTTGTCCTCCTTTCATGCTGAATCATAAGGTCCTAGCTCATGTCCAAGGCACCAAAGCCAGCTAAAAAGTCAATAATCGATACCTATAACTTGAATTGTACTACTTCTTACTGGCTATTACATCAACTTAGAAGCTTCATCTGTGTTCTACTATGGTGCTTTTAGTGTCTCCGCATACCGCAGCACGCGACATAGCTTTGCAGACGATCAGTACAACCGTTTCAGAGAGAAGAGCGGCCAATGTGACGATCTGGCTTTAAGTCGATTCGATAACAAATGACGAAAACGGACGGATTTCTAAGGTTTTTACTACATATGAACACTATTCACATTCTCCCGTGCAACTCGGCTGCTAGTCCTCCTTCATGCAAAATCTTAATTTCCTAGCTCATGTCCAAGGAGCCAAAGAAGCGTAAAAAGTCAATAACCGATACCTAAAACTTTAATTGTATTACTTCTTACCGGCTATTACATCAACTTAGAAGCTTGATCTGTGTTCTACTATAGTGCTTTTAGTGTGTCCGCATACCGCAGCACGCGACATAGCTTTGCAGACGATAAGTACAACTTTTTCAGATACAAGAGCGGCCAATGTGACGATCTGGCTTGAAGTCGATTCGATAACAAATGACGAAATCGGACGTATTTCTCAGGTTTTTACTACATTTGAACACTTTTCACATTTTCCCGTGCTACTCGGCTGCTAGTCCTCCTTTCATTTAGAATCTTAAGGTCCTAGCTCATGTCCAAGGCACCAAAGCCGGCTAAAAAGTCAATAATCGATACCTAAAACTTGAATTGTACTACTTCTTACTGCCTATTACATCAACTTAGAAGCTTCATCTGTGTTCTACTATGGTGCTTTTAGTGTCTCCGCATACCGCAGCACGCGACATAGCTTTGCAGACGATAAGTACAACCGTTTCAGGGAGAAGAGCGGCCAATGTGACAATCTGGCTTTAAGTCGATTCGATAACAAATGACGAAAACGGACGGATTTCTAAGGTTTTTACTACATATGAACACTTTTCACATTCTCCCATGCAACTCGGCTGCTAGTCCTCCTTCATGCAAAATCTTAATTTCCTAGCTCATGTCCAAGGCACGAAAGAAGCGTAAAAAGTCAATAACCGATACCTAAAACTTTAATTGTACTGCTTCTTACTGGCTATTACATCAACTTAGAAGCTTGATCTGTGTTCTACTATGGTGCTTTTAGTGTGTCCGCATACCGCAGCACGCGACATAGCTTTGCAGACGATAAGTACAAGCGTTTCAGAGAGAAGAGCGGGCAATGTGACGATCTGGCTTTATGTAGATTCGATAACAAATGACGAAAACGGACGGATTTCTCAGGTTTTTAAAACAGATGAACACTTTTCACATTCTCCCGTGCAACTCGGCTGCTAGTCCTCCTTTCATGCAGAATCATAAGGTCCTAGGTCATGTCCAAGGCACGAAAGCCAGCTAAAAAGTCAATAATCGATACCTAAAACTTGAATTGTACTACTTCTTACTGGCTATTACATCAACTTAGAAGCTTCATCTGTGTTCTACTATGGTGCTTTTAGTGTCTCCGCATACCGCAGCACGTGACATAGCTTTGCAGACGATAAGTACAAGCGTTTCAGAGAGAAGAGCGGCCAATGTGACGATCTGGCTTTATGTAGATTCGATAACAAATGACGAAAACGGACGGATTTCTCAGGTTTTTAATACAGATGAACACTTTTCACATTCTCCCGTGCAACTCGGCTGCTTGTCCTCCTTTCATGCTGAATCATAAGGTCCTAGCTCATGTCCAAGGCACCAAAGCCAGCTAAAAAGTCAATAATCGATACCTATAACTTGAATTGTACTACTTCTTACTGGCTATTACATCAACTTAGAAGCTTCATCTGTGTTCTACTATGGTGCTTTTAGTGTCTCCGCATACCGCAGCACGCGACATAGCTTTGCAGACGATCAGTACAACCGTTTCAGAGAGAAGAGCGGCCAATGTGACGATCTGGCTTTAAGTCGATTCGATAACAAATGACGAAAACGGACGGATTTCTAAGGTTTTTACTACATATGAACACTATTCACATTCTCCC